>NC_065446.1:98581733-98881733 GCF_917563875.1 Diabrotica virgifera virgifera | reverse complement strand
GTATTTTCGATGGTCCAAAAGCCCTGAGAACTCCTATAATGTTTATTTTAATAAGTCACAGTGGTGAAAAAAGAGAAAATTTAGTGTGATTTTTAACTTCAAATACATCATTCAAAAGAACTTTTTTGTTTATTCTAAGGGACTGTCAGCCATCGGTAATAATCTAATCTTTCATTCGGCGTTTAAATTTTTCAAAAATACTTATAAGTTTTCCCAGAATTCGAAAAAAATAAATGCGTTTAAAAAGAGTTCGACCGAAATTTTGCGCCTACGATCTCAAAAAGGATTAAAGTATTATACATTTTTGAAATCAGTATTTCAAAAGCTGTTAAATGAGGTGTCACATGATGTACTTTACTATTTAAAAAAATCAAATTTACGCCTGTCACCTGAAGAGGGATCGCGTAAAGTTCGAAACGTTGATGCTATAATATACTATGGTTAGTTTAAAAATCGACCTGTCTGAGTGTTTTGCTTATATTCTTAAAATAAACAAGTTAACGGGGGGGAGGGCAACACTTATTCTACCGCACTGTATTAAAATAAACATAGATGATTGAGTTTCGATTCAACATCACATGTTTCTAGGTCTACATGTCATCAGAGAGGCTCGTAAGAAGACTGAAAAAATACAATCGCACTTAATTTGGATTACTACCAGAGAACGGGAGTTCTCGCCAGTGGCGCACACCAACACCATCCTACACGCGACACTATAATATAGTGGAAATCTGACTGAATTGAAAATTGGGCCAAATCTCATCTTAAAGTTCAGGAAAAAACTCACCCATTCATATTTCAACCGTCAATTTTGGCCCAAGGTTATGGATTTTACGGCCCTTCCTATTTACGGTTTGTTTTTAGTTCTCGTCCCCAAACCTCTCCCAAAACCTTCGAAAATTTAAGACCGAACTTTGCGGCTTCTAATAGTGCTGATAATTACCTTTCCATCGCATGTCTAATTTTAAAAATCGGTTACACTATTCAAAAGTTACCGAGCTCATAAATATGACTCAATTTCTATTTAAAAGAGGGAAAATGTTTATGGATATGTATGTATGTCCATAGGTATGCATGTATGTGTGTGGAAAAGTTAAACCGATCTGAATTTCTTTTTCTGGGTTTGAAGAGGGTGTCAGGACCGATTCAGAACAGATACAATTTGTGACTTTTGACCACCCATAAGCCAGCTATAGGATTTGGTAGGTACAAAACGGCAAATTTTTTGAGGGTATATATCTTCGGTTCAAGGAGAGACAGGAGAACCGCAAATACAAGAAATTAATAGTGTTGAGTTATACTTTCAAATGGTGTCTAAGCTGACAGGATCAGACATATACGCAGCTCAGTATAGCCGAAAAACTGAAAAGCTAAACTTTGAAATTATTGGTTCTTCGACAATTACTTAAAATTTCAACCTACGAATTGCGCCAATAACTGAGCGTTTGTAGAAGGACTATAGGCGAATCTAACGGTGTATACCCTATATCCAAGAAAATTCGAATTTTTAAGTTATAGGCCTCATAATTATGATCAAATTTATTTCCTATGGGAAAAACGGTTTTTCAAGCTCAATAATTCCTGTAATAGCTTCAGTTATCATACTTGACCTTAGATGCATCAGATGTATACTTGTCAATACGTTTCAAACTCATGTCTAGTGATCAAAATCGGTTAAGCCGTTTAGAAGTTATTAAGCTGCAAAAGTATAATCCAATTAACGATTATTTCCGAAATGGTTTATGTAGTTGTAGTGGTTAGGACGCTAAATTTGATCTCGCAACGGGCAATCCGAGTTCATTTACCGGCCATCCCAATATTTTTTTCAATCTAGGTATTTCGAATAAAAAAAATCTAGTGTACATTCGATGGACACTAGATCATTTGGGAGATAATGCGACAAAGGCGAGCATTTATAAAGCTTAACGTGTAATCGAGAAATATTGCATTCAACTTCATACATTTAATTTATAAATAACTTTGAAAAACTCCTGATATAAGAATAGAAAAATGCTAATCGCCGTAAAAATGAGTGACGCATACAATATTTCAGCTACAAAAGATCTGATATGAATATTACGTGGCGCGAAAATATATTTTCATTTTGATGCAAAACAAAATTCTAGTTTTATTTTAAAAGATTTTTCCATTATATTTGCTAAATTTGAAGTAAACGCGCCACAAAAGGGTTTTAAAATTCAAACTGTATTAAAGTTACTCTTTTGTGGCGCGTTTTACTTCAACTTGAGCAAATATTACTCCGGTCAACTTACGCATCCGAGGCTACAAAAATTACCATCAAGCTGAAAATTGGCAGGATTGTTCAAAATACCATCATAAATGAAATCTAAAAAGTCCTCATAAATCCGACCCCTGCTAAAAATTTTACGCGGGGTCAAAGGTCACCAAATATGGTTTTTAGCGATTTTCAGCGAAACGGTAAGTTTTATGGTAAAATTAGTGCTAACAAAAAAGTAGATTAGATAAATATCTATAAAAAATGCCTTACTACTTTTTTTCCTGGGAGCCACCGTTTTTGAGATATAACGATTCAAAAAGTGGTAATCGTCATAATATGCGCACACGTTTCCACACCACCTTTGAGGTAGTGTACTTAGCGCGTTTTTTTAACGTGGTTTCCCCAGTAGGCCTATTCCACAGATCTGTTATGATTCTGTTTAATTTAAAGCTATTTAATAATTGATATTGGCAAGGGTTCAAAATGATTAAATTTTATATAAAGCGGTATAAATTAAAAAAAAAAGGGAAATTTACCAAACCGGTTCATAATTTTCTAATACTTCTGCTTCCCTTGTTCTTCTTCTCATTGTTCTTCTTCCTCTTCTTCATCTTCTAGTTCTTCTTCTTCTTCTTGTTCTTCTTCTTCTTCTTCTTCTTCTTGTTCATCCTGGGTGTAAGTAAATTGTCCCAATAATGACACATCGCATGGCTCCTCGATAGAATCAAATGAATCCTCAATTGTTGGTGATTCAACATTGGAGCACGACCGGTTTTGACAATTAGTGCATGCTACCGAACAAAACAGTCCAACTTTTTTGCAACCACATTTAGCGCTACATCCCTTTTTACAGTTGCAAAAAATTGGGTTCAGGAGTTTTTCCGGCGCAGGGGGGAGTAAAGTTTGAATTGGTTCTAATGAACTGTCGACTAATTTCCATCCCCAGTCTTTTGGATCTAGCTGATAACCAAGCCACACTTGAACTTGGTAATATACCCGAAAAAGTTGTTGATGAGCAGTCGTTGAGGTTGGAGGAAGACAAGATAACTGCACTTGTTTTTTGTTTCGAGTACTTTTAAAAAAACATGCATATCGAAACTTATTCTAAGCACGTAGTTTTCTTAGGCGCTCAATACATTCAAGTAAATCTTGTTTTTCAAACATTTTAAAAACAGTCGTTTTACCCCTCCTGAAAAATGCAGATGTCGTATCACAGCCAGTTATTGCGTGTAAAAATAGTATATAATTTTGAAATTTTGCAAAAGTAGATAAACTTTTCGATGAATATATTTCCAATTGGTGTTGAGAGCTTTTTCAGGTTTTAAAAAAAGATAGTTTTTTCGATTGGAGTTCTACCAGTGAGTGATACGAGCAAGTCTACATCTTCACCTACAACAATAGTTGTATTTGTTAAATTGAATTGCTCTATGGCTGTTTCAATTATCATTACGGCAAATAATACGCGCAAATACGCGCAAATAAAACAATATTCTGACATTTTTGTTATAACAATGAAAATAACACGAAATACACGATAAAAAAAATATAGGTTTAACACGTATTTTCACTCCGGAGTAGTACTCAAGACTAATTAACACCTCGAGGGTGTTATCTATCTGAAGGATTTCGACACCCAGGAAAATTACGGTGTAATTTGCATAAGTATTTATTAGTACTTAGCAATAAACATTTTGGCTAGAAAGTTGTCTTTCATTATTATGTTCAAACCCTTCGGAGAAGAGAATAGGTAGGGTGATTAGATTAGCTGATGAACGTGTTTATTCCGACAAAACCCATCTTTGCAAATTGAACTAAGGCGCATAAATAAAAAGGATTATTATAAGTTAATACTTTGTCATTTGTTGTATTTTGTTGTGTATTTTTGTTGGGATTAAGCCGTAAAATTTAAATAATTCTTATTATTTTCGCGTTACATACACTTTGTAAAGATTTTTTTGTTGGCACTGTAATATAATACAGCTTATGGATTGCATCCCTCGGTAGACCGCAAGCTGTATAGTAGATACATCATATTTATAATCTTATATTATTATGTGTAATATAAGTTAACTTGACCGTAGAATATTATGTTTACTTGTATTACAGCTTCAGTGATGTATATACCTGGTGTACTAATACATATATTATGACGATTAGAAGTCTTTCAACTCTTTGAATCGTTGTATCTCAAAAACAGTGCCTCTTAGGAAAAAAACTATTAAAATATTTTTTATAGATAATTATCTAATCTACATTTTTTGTTAAAACTAATTTTATGATAAAACTTACCGTTTCGCTAAAAATCGCTAAAAACCATATTTGGTGACCTTTGACCCCGCGTAAATTTTTTAGCAGGGGTCGGATTTATGAGGAATTTTTAGATTTCATTTATGATGCTATTTTGAACAATCCTGCCAATTTTCAGCTTGATGGTAATTATTGTAGCCTCACTCCTATTTTTGAGTCTAACTAGACCGGTCTATATTATGAATCTTTTAAAATAAAACTCGAATTTTGTTTTACATCAAAATGAAAATACATTTTCGCGCCACGTAATATTCATATCAGATCTTTTGTAGCTGAAATATTGTATGCGCCACTCATTTTTACGGCGTTTAGCAGTTTTTTATTCTTGTTATAATTAGTAAAAATAAAACTACTGGTTTGTGACAAATAAAATATTTGATGGATTCGACCGTTACTTGATGGAAGTTCATTTTATCTAACAATAAAAAACTGAAAACGTTTGTTTTCTATACTTCCACAAAATTTATTATATCTAAGTGACTACAGCTGTTTCGGCGGAGTGCCTTTCTCAAGTAATATAGTTTACAATGTGTTTGCCTTTTTAATCTTCAACTGAAGAGGTTGAGGAGTGGGGAGCTGTTTGTCTCGAGTTGGTCATTCAGAATTATATCTGTATTTTTCAGTTTATTAATTTCCATAGATTCTAAAAAAGATAGCTTAAGGCCTTTATTTTGAATATGTAGAATTTTAAACTCTTCATTGAAAGAATGATTATGATCTAGAAGGTGAAGTGCGTATGTAGAAGTGTCTGTTTTTCTATTGTTGAATGCCCTTTTGTGTTCTGCTATCCGTTTGTCAAAAGTTCTGCCAGTTTGACCGATGTACGTTTTCGGACATTCACCACAAGTTAGTTTGTACACACCACTCTGTAGTTGCTTTCTCTTTCGGCTTTTATTGTTCTTAATATATTTGCTTAAGTTGTTGTTTGTTCTGAAAGCTGGTGTTATTCCTTTCTTTTTTATGTATCTGGCTATTGTTGTTGTTATCTTGCCAGTATATGTGAGAGAGCAGAAGGTACTGGGTTCTTTCTGTGGTGGTGGATACACTAATTTCAGGGCTTTCTTATGGAGTTTTTGGTTTAAAATTTTGTTAACTGTTTGTTCGTTATAGCCGTTGCTTACTGCTATTTGTTTAATGATGTTTAGTTCTATTTCGAAGTTATTTTTTGTCATGGGAATTTCTGTCAGTCTATGTACACAACTATACACAATTCATCATCCCATCCTACACAACACAAATTAGCAGCCTACCATAGCATGATACATAGACTGACAGAAATTCCCATGACAAAAAATAACTTCGAAATAGAACTAAACATCATTAAACAAATAGCAGTAAACAACGGCTATAACGAACAAACAGTTAACAAAATTTTAAACCAAAAACTCCATAAGAAAGCCCTGAAATTAGTGTATCCACCACCACAGAAAGAACCCAGTCCCTTCTGCTCTCTCACATATACTGGCAAGATAACAACAACAATAGCCAGATACATAAAAAAGAAAGGAATAACACCAGCTTTCAGAACTAACAACAACTTAAGCAAATATATTAAGAACAATAAAAGCCGAAAGAGAAAGCAACTACAGAGTGGTGTGTACAAACTAACTTGTGGTGACTGTCCGAAAACGTACATCGGTCAAACTGGCAGAACTTTTGACAAACGGATAGCAGAACACAAAAGGGCATTCAACAATAGAAAAACAGACACTTCTACATACGCACTTCACCTTCTAGATCATAATCATTCTTTCAATGAAGAGTTTAAAATTCTACATATTCAAAATAAAGGCCTTAAGCTATCTTTTTTAGAATCTATGGAAATTAATAAACTGAAAAATACAGATATAATTCTGAATGACCAACTCGAGACAAACAGCTCCCCACTCCTCAACCTCTTCAGTTGAAGATTAAAAAGGCAAACACATTGTAAACTATATTACTTGAGAAAGGCACTCCGCCGAAACAGCTGTAGTCACTTAGATATAATAAATTTTGTGGAAGTATAGAAAACAAACGTTTTCAGTTTTTTATTGTTAAATAAAATATTACCTATTTTATTTTAGTATGTTTCATTCATCATAATTTTTTGTATATTCATTATCTTTATTAATAATTACGGGCTATATTAAATATACACAATATATATACACATACACTGGTGACTTATTCTAAACTCATTTTAATTTGACTGAGCTTTTAATCATTTATAAGATTTAAAATAATAAAATGATCATCAACATCATCATCACTTCCCATGCATTTCGGTTTTGTGCTGTTTGCATCCAGTTTTTCCCGATCCGTTTTATGTCATCAGACCATCTGGTTGGCGGACGACCTCTACTCGGATATGCGTCTTGTCTTGGTCCATACACTGGAGACCAAGACCAATAAAATGATAATATCACCAAATAAAACAAAAAGAAATAATGGTAATCTCTAAAGATCCAATAAAGTGCAAGCTGGAAGTGGACAGCAAAATAATCCAGCAAGAAAGAAGTATCAGCTACCTGGGAGTAATAATGCAGAGTTATGGAGATACAGATGCGGAAGTTACCCAACAAAAACTAACAGAATAGTAGGATATCTTAAACACACTATTTGGTGCAATACACATCTAGGGACAGAAGCAAAAGCCAAGATTTATACAACAGTAGTTAGGCCAATAGGGAACTTGGACATTATTTTTATTACATAATAATGTTCAGTTTTGTATAAAAATGAGATTTCCAAAATTGCACGCTTCAAAAACTCATAACTTAGAATTACAAATTTAAAATCTTCTGCATTTTAAAATAATTCAAACGATTCGTGACGTCACATATCCGTCACTATATTATATTTAGATATATCCTTCTTCTTCTTCTTTAGTTTATTGCAGGGTTGTCCAATTGGCGGCCCGCGGGCCGCATCCGGCCCGCGATGTTATTTGGTGTGGCCCACGTAAGATTTTCGAAAAGCATATATTTTCTTTAAATGCTGCCACTGTGAAAAAAGATTTTTTAATTTATATTCTATGGCAGTGTTTTTACATCACAAGTACTGTACCGCGTGCCGCTTCGCGGACGTGTAACGAACACAATCGTCCTCCACCACTGTGAGAACTGCACTGATTACTGCGCATCACAGTTCACGCAGGCCACACCTCCCACTGCTTACCATCCGTCGCTAGCCGCCATCGTGCCAGTGTGCTACTGACACGTAGGCTAGTTGGCTAATCTATTACGTTGCTAGTGAACAGTGAACTTGATTAATTCTTTGTCTTGATTCCTCTTATACAATAATGAGTGTAAAGCCAGTAAAACGGAAAATTGATAGTGAGAACCTAATTTACAAAGAAAGTTGGGAGAGTGATTACTTGATTGTTAACAATAATGGAAAGTTGCAGTGCTTAGTGTGCATGAATGTCGTTTCAGTGCCTAAAGAATATAATGTGAGAAGACATTACACAACAGTGCATGAAAATAAGTATGCTACGTACACAAATGAAAGTCGGCGTGCCCTAGTTGCAGATTTGAAGAAAAAGCTTAAACAGCAAACTGGTATGTTCAGTAAAATATTACACTCTCAAACGCATTCTTATGCCGTGTCGCTTGAGCTGGCAAAGGCAAAATAACCTTTCACTGATGGCAATTTGATAAAAAAATGTGCTGTTGAAATGGCCAAAGCTTTCGGTGATTCTAAAATGGCGGAGAAATTTGAATCAGTGCCACTTTCACATCAAACCATACAAAGAAGGATTGTTGCTATGGGTGAGCAAGTAGAAAAATCTATGCTTTGCCTGCTTAAGAAAAGTTCATATTTCTCACTTTGTTTGGATGAAAGCACTGATCAAACCGATGTTAGTCAGCTGTTAATATTTGTGCGCACTACTTTTGATGATTTTACCAGTAAAGAGGAGTTATTTGATATTTGTCCTCTTTATGGAACAACAAAAGGAAAAGACATCTATGAGGCTGTGAAGAAAACAGTTGACAGAATTGGAGGCTTTGATAAATGTTCAGCCATAGCAACAGACGGGGCCCCATCAATGACAGGTAAAAAAATTGGATTAGTGGGTCTGCTTCGAGAGAATGGTGTCACTTGCCCAATAATTCATTGTATTATACATCAGGGAGCTTTATGTGGAAAATCAGTCAAGGAAGATCAAGTTTTCCAAACCGTGATTAAGACTATAAATATGATTAGAGGTGGAAATCGATCTCTTTTACACAGGCAACTTAAGCAGTTTTTAGTGGAAACAGAGGCTGAGTATGGAGACTTGCTAATGTACAACCATGTAAGGTGGCTGAGTGCAGGAAAGTGCATGGAACGATTTTTTGCCATAAGAAAGGAAATCCCTGCATTCCTCAACAAAATCCGTTTCATCTGACACAACTGAACTGGAAGAGAAGTTTAAGGATCCAGAATTCTTAAGACAGTTAGCTTTTATAACAGATCTGACTAATCATCTTAACATGTTAAACTTGAGTCTTCAAGGAAGAAACCAGACGGTTTCAGATTTGATCGGAATGATAAACGGATTCCGGAATAAGCTGAACGTGTTTAAACGTGCTTTGGAAAAGAACAACCTGACACACTTCCCTAGCTGTCTGCAAATAGCAGAAGAATTCAACGGTGAGGAAAATATTGAGTTTTCATCCTGCATTTCACAAATTGAACAAATTATTGATGAATTCAATACAAGATTTGAAGAAATTGAAAGTCTCAAAAGCAGTGTACTACTTTATAATAACCCTCTTGGAGCAACCATTGATGATCAACCACCCAACTTACAGCTTGAGTTATGTGATCTTCAAGCAGACATGTTCCTAATCACCAGACAAGAAAAGGGACCTGAATTTTTCAAATTACTGTCAAAGGAGAAATTCCCAAACCTGCGAGATTTTGGACTGAAAATGACGTCAATGTTCGGAAGCACATATACATGTGAAAGTACCTTTTCCTCCATGAAATACATAAAAAACAAAAACAGAAGCAACCTTACCGATTCTTCCTTACGTCATCTTATGAGACCGTCTACAACTAAACTGGAGGTGGACATTTCTTCATTGGTGGATGAAGCCGATCGACCACAGTCCTCACACTAATTGGATACATCTTTTTCGTTGCTTTTGCAATGTTTGTCTTGATTATTGAAAAGTGTTATCAATAAATTTTCCGTTTATAAAAAAATGTAGTTGTTGAGCAATAAAAGGAATAATACTCTTTTTTGTTTTAATTATTTTTATACGTCACTTTATTTTGTTATTACTTGTAACAAAATTATTATATGGCCCGCGACAACATCAAAGGTTTTAGTTTTGGCCCTTGAGGCATTGCAAGTTGGACACCCCTGGTTTATTGGCTTCCACCTTCTTGGGTATTTGGCCAGCTCGTCGGCGCGGAATAAAGGAAAAATATTTATATTCTAATGACAGTTATCATATGTCATTATAATAATATATACCAGTTTGTTGAGATTGGAGTTTGATATAGTTATTGATGGAAAGGAAAGAAGGTTTACTATGGAAAATAAAACCATTTTGTAAAATTATAAGTTTTCTATGAATAGTTCAAACGATCAAAAACACTTGTAACGTCACATAACTGTATTTTCTACTGACGTTTATAATGTCTTTAATTTAAAATTGTATACAATTTTGTTTACTTTGTTGGTACAGAATGTAAACATATAACCCGATGACGTCACGACGCGTTTTGGGCTGGCTGGTATAATTTGAATTTTAAATCGTCTTTAGGGCGAAACGAAAAACAAACAAAACTTTTTTATCTTTGATACATGTTTTAAATTATGTTCTGTTGTGATTTATAACATTTTTTTCGAATTTAAAATTTTATGCAAGTTCCCTATTATGACTTACACTGCGGAAACAAGACCTGACACCACAAGGATAAAAAGAAACTTGTGAAATGAAAATAGTCCGAGATATCATAGGAAAATCATTATGGGACAGACAACGACGTAGCACAGACCTCGACCTCAGGCAAAGCTGTAATATAGAGAACATAAATGACTAGACACTGAAAAGAAAAAAAAATGGTATAGCCATATAAGCAGAATGGGAGAAAGAAGACTGGTGAAGATAGCACGAAACACATCACCAAACGGCCGAAGGAGTATAGGAAGGCCAAGGAAGAGATGGAGTGACAACCTGGATATCTGATGAGGAGGCATCCGAGGATGAAACAGGCTCGAGCCTATTGAGGAAACAGGAAGAAGAACAAGATAATAAAAGATAAAAAGTTAAAGATTAAAAAAAAACTGCTCACTCGTAGGGATTCGAACTCATTCGCAATCAATGTAAAAAATAAATAAATGCGAAGATAGCTGCAGTTTCTAATCACGTCAATCTAAAGAAGTTTATTAGAACAAATGTATTTGAAAATAGAATTTTTCACCTGTTAAACCTTCCATGAGTTCGGTTCAGTTATTCTGAAGATGTAATAAAAAAGCTATAAAAAATAAAATGAGGTTTAACGTAATTTAAAGTTTACATATTTACAAGTATACCGGACAAACTGCTTGACTTGCCGCATTAGGCAAAATATTGGCATTTACTTACTTACTTAAGCCGTCCTCTTGTACCTTACGTTGTCGAGGTAAGTGGAGAAATCAGACGTCTCCATGCCTTTCGGTCAGTAAGTCAGTGGCTAGTCTTTCTGCTTCTCTCCACCCAATATTTCTTTTTACGCAAGCCTTTCCAATATTTGCGTTACACGTTCTTGCTGGCCTGCCTCTTCGTCGTTTGTTGTCAGATGTCGCTTTCCATACCCTCTTTGCAGTTCTACCTTCACTCATTCTCGCCATATGTCCGAACCACGATAACTGTTTCGTTTCAATTCTGTCTAAGGTCCTTCCAACACCGCACATTTCACGTATCTCTTTATTTTTTATACGATCACGTCTGGTCACCCCGGATACCGCACGTAAATATCGCATTTCGCATGCTTGAATTTTACTACAGATGTTGTCGTTCACTGTCCACGTTTCACTACCGTAGAGTAGCACCGGCTCGTATACAGTTTGAAATACTTTCATTTTTGTTTTCAGGCTCACTTTTTTTTTCCTAATAAAACTTTTATTTAGTGCATAGTATAATTTTGTTGCACTCATTATCCTGGTGTTTATTTCTGGTTATATATTTCCTTGCCCATTCATTGTTGATCCTAGATACTTGAAGTCATCTACTTGTGTAATGGTCTCATTATTCAGCTTTACATTTATATTTCCTTGAGTTTTCGATATTACTAAAGCTTCTGTTTTTTCATTATTTATTTTCATCCCAAATTTCTTAAAGGCTACATTCCAAACATTCACATTCACTTGCAAGTCTTTTTCTGATTTTGCCACAATTACCAGGTCATCGGCGTGTATCAACTCTGACACGTAATCTTGTTGAAGTTTATACACCTCAACCCTAGTTATTTTTACCTTACCCCTACATTCTTTTGCAATTTCGTCCATTGAAGTGATGAATAAAAAAGGACTCAGAACACCACCTTGTCTTACACCTGTCCTTGTGTCGAATTCTAGAGATGAGTGATTGTTCGTTCTTACATTATTACGTGTACATTTATATATACTCTTTATTGCTTGGATTAACTTCGGTTTCACATTTCTACGGTTTAATATTTCCCAGATCTTGTTACGAGGCGCCCGATCAAATGCTTTTTCCAAGTCCACAAAACAGAGAAACAACTTACTGTTATGCTCTAGGGCTTTTTCTGGTAACTGTCTCGCCGTTAATATGAGATCGGTTGTACCTCGCCCTGGCTAAAGCCGCATTGGCTGTCATCTAGTGTGGCCTCGATATTTTCTCGCAGCTTTTTCTCTAGTATTATTTCGTAGATTTTACTAGAAACTACTAACAATGATATTCCCCTGTAGTTAGAGCACTTATGTTTATCACCTTTTTGGTGTAATGATAGAATAGTTGCAAGAGTCCAATCTCTAGGTATGCATCCAGTACGCCAACAGCTCCTTATGATCTTCCATAGTAATTTTAATCCTTCTCCTTCCATATGTTTAATTAGCTCAGCCCTAATATTATCGTGTCCTGCAGCCTTGCCATTTTTTAATTTTAAAATTGCTTCCCTGTATTCTTCTTATGTTATGTCATCATTATCTTGTTGTTCATTTAAATTTTACTCCTTCCTGCCCTTCTCTATTTCGTTGTTGTCTCCCATTATTAATTCTATAAAATTTTCCAGCCATCTTTCGGTAATCTCTTCATTTTTTAATAATATGTTACCATCTCTGTCCTCTAAACATGTTACTCCGTTTGATTTCTTTTGCCTTGGATTTTTTTGGGTCCTATAGAGCAACTTCGCATTACCCTTACTATCACTTTCCATTTTATTTCCAAACTCTTCCCACTGACGATTCTCAGCTTTTTTAATTTTATTTTTAACCAGTATTCTCTGTTCCTTATATTCTTGATAATTACTTTCACTTTTATTGCTTATACATATACTTTTTTCACAATTTATTCTTCTTCGAAACTTCCAGTTTTATGTCATTATTCCACCAAGCTCTACCTTTCAGATATCTTCCTTTCGTTACACCACATACTTTACTCCCAGTTGCATATACCAGCTCCTTCAAAATATTCCATAATATTTCTATATCCTTCTCATTTTTCCGATTTATTTTTCGTATTTCTTCATTTAATTTACGACAGTATTCTTTCCTAATATTTTCAGACTGAAGTATTGGCATTTAATTTCAAACAAAAAATTATTAGTACATTCTTTCACGGTTTTTGCTCTAAATTTTAAAGAACCGCTTGGATTGACATGAAATTTGGCATACGCATGGCTTACATGTCAAAGAAAAAAAGTGATATTGTGCCGATGTGTGCTTTTGCCCTGGGGGTGACTTTCACCCCCTCTTGAGGGTGAAAAAATGTAAGCCCAAAATAAGTCCGGAAATGGATGAACTGACTAATTTTAAGTAACTTTTGTTCTATAGAGCTTTTTCGCCAAGTCAACACTTTTCGAGTTATTTGCGAGTGAGAATGTTCATTTTTTAACAAAATAACTACATTTTTTGACGGTTTTTCGCAAATAACTCAAAAAGTAAGTATTTTGTCGAAAAAAAAACGTTCGTAGCAAAAATATGGCCTCTAAAAAAAGTAAAAAAATGGTGTACCCGTTAGGCCTCTGGACCTCGTAAAACCAGAGTTATAGCCAATGAAAAATAGATTCATATTCACAAATTTCAAATAGAATAATTCGAAGTGAAATATCCAAAAAATTAAGCACTTTTTGGGGAAAATCCATTATAACTTTTTTAAAGTGTCTAAAAAGAGCTTTATTTCTGTTTTTATAAAAAGTTTTTATCATTAAATTTAAGCAAGTTGCGCTCAAAATAATGTTGGTCCCTTTTGTTTTGGCAAAAAAAATCGGGAAGACCACTCACTAATTAGCAACTTAAATGAAATAAGTCGTTATCGCTCCACAAATTATGTGAATTATGTTGTGTTTATATGATCTGTAAGTTTCATCGATTCAAAGAGTTTATTTTTGAAAAAATTTGGATTTAAAGTGAAATTTTTAAAAAATTTAATTTTGAAAAATATGATTTTTTTAAAATAACTTAAAAATTGTGAGAGATACCAAAAATCTCGAAAAACAAAAAAGTCAGCATTGCTTTTCTTATTATCATGTATTTTTTTGTTTTTATGTTAGACAAAAATTGATTAAAATTTGGTGTTTCTAAATTTGCATAAATTCGTGATCAGTGATTCGTTCAACCGCTTTTAACTACAGCCCTTTCAAAAATAAGGACTTTGAACCGATGAAACTTACAGATCATATAAACAATATATACACGAGTCAAGAAACTTGTGAAGTCGTAATAGTCCAAGTAATGAAGCTTAAAATAGAACAAAACCTCGCAATTTTTACAGAATGGATCGATTTGCTTGAAAATTTGAGAATAAGTAGTGGATAGTCCAAGGATCAAAATCTATATCATGCCAAAAGGCGCTTTTACCATGGGGGTGGTTGCCACCCCATCTCGGGGGTGAAAATTTTTTATTATATTTTGACCGCAAAAGTTAGTAACAACATTTACTCTAAGCAAAAAACGTTCTATACATTTTTTTGATAAAATTAATAGTTTTCGATTTATTCGCTATCGAAAATGTTAGATTTATATCGAAAAAATCAATGTTGTTAATAAGTTTTCGGCTAATAACTCAAAAAGTTTTCGTTTTATCAAAACAACTTTAATTAACAAAAATGTACCTTTTGAAACAATAAACAAACCCGTTTCTTTTATTTTTTTTAGATCAATAGTAATCGAGCTATACATTATTAAATGTTAGCTCTTCTTCGTCAAATGCTAAATACTGTAGTTTCAAAGTCAAAAGACGGGAAAACTATGCATTTTTCTAGGATAACTTGTTTAAACTAATTTAAAGCAATTTAAAATATCTATCCCCAGAAATAAAAACAAAGTTTTTAGCTCAAAAATAGCCTTCTTTATTTTTATATTATTAATGGGTTCTAGAAGTTTTACCGGCTTAGAATGATCAGTTTTTAAAAAATGGAGTTAGAAGCGAATAACAAATTTTTGTAGTTTGGAAAAAAATGGATTTTCCTTCAAAATAGAAAGATTAGCATTAGAGATACGAAAAAATGTTCAAATGTGAAATTGTAGCTTATTTAATTCTCAAGAAACTGGTTTGCAAAAATTTTTACTACAGCAAAAATTGAGTGAGCTATTGATAATTAAAATTTGTAATAACATGCAAAAACCACCTTTACCAACCCTTTCAAAGTCACCTATTTTGCGATTGAGAAATTTAAGAAGAAGTAATATTAATAAGCTTATAGATCTTATAAAGATCTACAAAATTCTTTTCTGTCAAACTTTCTAAGATAAAAAATGGAAAAGTTACGTTTAAAAAATCAATATATTTTTTTGAAAAAATAAAGGATAAATCCAAATGGAAGCATAATAATGTAAGTTAGCGGTGTTTTTAGTCATTGGCCTTATTCATTCTTCTTTATTTATGTATTATTAATAGATTCTAGAAGTTTGACTGGCTTAGAAAGATTAGTTTAAAAAAAAAAACTGGAGTTAAAAGCGAATAACGAATTTTTGTATTTTGGTAAAAACGTCGATTTCTTCAGAATAGAAAGATTAGCATCAGAGATACGAAAAAATGTTTAAATATGAAATTGTAGGTTATTTAATTCCCAAGAAATTGGTTTAAGAATTTTTTTTCTATGGCAAAAATTGAGTGAATCGTAAATTAGTATATTATTGAAAAACACTTATTTTTTCGATATAAAACTAACACTTCCGATAGCGAATAAATCGAAAACTACTAATTTTATCAAAAAAATTTATAGAACATTTTTTGCTGAAAATGAATGTTTTTATCAACTTTTGCAGTCAAAGTATAATAAAAAATTTCCACCCCCGGGATGGGGTGGCCACCACCCCCATGGTAAAAGCGCCTTTTGGCATCATATAGATTTTAATCCTTGGACTTTCCACTACTTGTTCTCAAATTTTCAAGCAAATCGATCCAGTCTGTAAAAATTGCGAGGTAAAAAGCTTCAGTTCCTGGACTATAAAGATTAAGTTCATTTGAGATACTAATTAGGAGGTGATTTTCCCGATTTATTTACCAAAAAAAGGGTGGCACTTTATTTTGAGCGTAACTTGTTTACTTTTGATGCTAGAATTTTTTTTTTATAAAACAAAAATGTAGCTTTTTTTAAACACTTTAAATAAGTTGTAATGAGTTTTCCCCGAAATGGGCTTAATTTTTGGTTATTTCACGTTAAAGTATTCCATTTGGAATTTGACGAATATGAACCTATTTTTCATTAGCTATAACTCTGCTTCTACTAGGTATACAGAGGTGATATATAGATGTCCTACATCATTTTTTAAATTTTTTTACAGCCTATATTTTTGTTAAGATGTTTTTTGACAAAATACTTACTATTTGAGTTATTTGTAAAAAACCGTCTAAAAGCGTGGTTATTTTGTTGAAAAAATGAACATATTTACTGGCAAATAACTCGAAAAATATTGATATAGTGAAAAAACTCTATAGAACAAAAGTTACTTAGAATTAATCAGTTTATCCATTTCCGGACTTACTTTGGACGAATATTTTTTCACCCCCAAGAGGGGGTGAAAACCACCCCCGTGGCAAAAGCACATATCGGCACAATATCACTTTTTTTCTTTGACTTGTTAGCTATGTGTATGCCAAATTTCATGTCAATCCAAGCGGTTCTTTAAAATTTAGAGGTTTTGCAATATTTTACCGTTAAAGAACGGACTATATGGTAAAATGAGATAACTTCCGTAATAATAATGGAAGATCCTTGGGAAACTTGCGGAATCCGACCGGTAGCAACCAACCAAAACGAAAATAATTATTCAAAATTGTCTTCCGCCTTCAACGATGTTGATATAAAATATTAAGCGACCTTATTCCTTTAGGACTGAATGGAGCAGCAAGAATGTTTGCTCTTGTAGTTATTTTAAGTAATAATTTGAAGTGCAGGGATTTTGGTCTTCCTTACCGAACGCTTTAGAGGAAAATCGAGATTTTCGGAATACAATTTTCCAGACGGTATTTAATCTAGTCTTTTATCTAGCCTTATTGCGACGGTCTTGAAATTTTTCACGCTTGAGAAATGAGAAGCTTGTTAAAAGCGCCCTAAAAAGCGGTTCACACTTTGAGTTTTATTTTTGTCATTGATTTTCTGAGGAATATCTGGGTTTTTACATTTGTAAATAAATTTTAAATATTTTTTTCTGGAAATTACCTCAACTAACATTTTTCTTTTCAGACATTGAGACAATATTTTTACGATGATGAAAACATTAAGCCGTTTGATATCTAAGCAATTAGACCAATTAGCAATTTTTTTAACTCACGTACAATGATTAAAGCTTTAATGGATATTTTTTCTGATATTTTGTCACTTATCGCCACTCACGGCTTGAAAAACATGGACCATCAAAAATGCTGAGCGTTAATATAATATAATGTCGTTTGAATTGTGGGTCTACCGTAGAATGTTACGCACAAATAAATCAAGACCAGCAGAACTTAATAATATACAAACTAGACTTACCACAGCTATCAACCAAAACATACTAAGATATTTAAGACATATAACTAAAAGAAGAGAAGGCATAATATAATGAATGATAGTTGAAGGCAACGTAGCGGGTAAAAAATCCAGAAGGCGACCTTCAGTATGATGATCGGACCAAATAAAGGACATGCCTGGTTACTCAATCTCCGAAGCAAAACAACACGCAGAGGAGAAAGATAACTGGACAGAAATAGTCAAACAAATTACATGACGCCATTACATCCTTGTGGACGAAAAAGAAATAGAGGTCAATGAGAGTAAAAAGTATAAAGGAACGGAGAGATCAGAAGATAACTTCAGATAAAGAAATGAAACAAAACGCAGTAGAAGTTTTACAAACGAATGACAGAATAATATCAGTGACATTTTAAGTTAAAAAAAAAGACAGAAATGCTAAACGTTGTGTGTATAATCCAAAACCAAGTCTGGTTGAGAATAAAAGAAAATATTTCTATGATAAATGATTTGCCATATTTAGAGATCAAAATAACTGTCAAAGTCGTGTTCGTTTTTTGGAGTTCGTCCCAAAGAATTATTAATTTTGGCAGTTTTTTGGTACATTCCGGCCTTGTTTCCACGTGCAGAGTTTTATCAATAGTTTCTGTTTTGTGGTACTTTGCGGAAAACTAGAGTTTTGAAGACAGATTTGCTGTACAGAAAATGTCAGGTAACGGGGGCGGTCCTGGTCCGCCCTCGGTTAATTTAAATACTAATATTCAAATAATTAATAATGATAATCAAATTAATGTTTCTTCAATGGATACAGTATCCTCAGGTTTCGAAAAATATGACTTTGATAATAAATATCAACCAACGGATGCAGGTCCGTATCAGGTATTTTTGGAACATACCGATAAGAATCTTGGTCGTCTTTTTCCTATCAGAATTGGCTTTTATTTACAACAAGTAATTGAATTTAGAAATGATGTTATTGATATTCATTCTGTAGGTTTAAAACGTGTTAAGGTAATTTTTAGAACATACAAAATCGCTAATTTATTAATTAATCACGAAATACTAACAAAAAATAAGTTGATTGCTTATATTCCAAAATTTTTCACGCATAAACGAGGCATAATACGTGGAGTTGATACCTTTTTTACTGAAGAATACTTGAAAAAAGCAATTAATTCTATAGTTCCAGTGGCGGAAGTGCGAAGAATGAAACGAAAAATTATAAACCCTGAAACCAAACAAGAAGAATTTGTCAATAGACAATTGGTAGTAATAAATTTTAAAGGTAATAAAATTCCGTCCTTTATTAATATAAATATGGTTAATTTCCCTGTAGAACCATACATCCATCCAGTTGTCCAATGTGGAAAATGTTTACGTTACGGACACAATATCGTTCAATGTAAAGGCAAATCTCGTTGTTCTCGATGTGCAAATGAGCATTCTTCCGCTGAATGTAATTCCGAGTTGCAAATGTGCGTTCACTGTAAATCTTCTGATCATCCTTCAATTTCAAGAGATTGCCCAATGTACAAAAAACAACACGACATAAAAAAAGTAATGGCTTTCGAAAATAAAAGTTTTAAGGATGCCGAATTATCGATTAACAATCCAGCTTATGCCAAAATTAATACCAACAATAGGTTTGATATATTAAATAATCTTGAAAATTTTCCCGATTTAGCACCAGCAAACAAAACAATTTATTATGCTCCTTTAAATAAACCAAAATCAAATTCAACCGCATTAGAATCAAAAACAATTAAAAGGCGAAGAACTGACACTTCTTCTCAGATTCCAAGCACTAGTAATTCAGATTTAGAAAATTCCCATCAAAAAAGACAAATTTCTCTTCCTCCATATACACCCGCTCCACAACAGAATAATTTCATGTTTTGTCGAGATAAACTTATCTCACAGATATATTCATTAATTACAAATATAATTAATAATCAAGGAAAATTTGAATTAAATAAAATCAGGGACAATATCATTACAATATTCGATAATAATGAAGATAATTTAGAATCCATTCTCACAGATAGTGAAAATGGCTACTAAAAATATTACAGAAAAACTAACTATATTACAATGGAATTGTAGATCCATTTATAGTAACAAAGGCAGTCTTATGCATCATATTAACAACTACCATACAGATATAATAGTTCTATCAGAAATATGGCTCACATCCGGTCATCATTTTAGACTTAACGGATATAACTTTATCAATAAATGTCGTGAAGATGGTTACGGTGGCGTAGGTATTTTCATCAGACAGGGAATAGATTACCAAGAATCCGAAATTAATAATAATTTCGATGACAGTATAGAAGCATGCGCAGTTTTTTTGAACAAAATTAATCTCTCATTAGTATCAATCTATAGATCATCAGATGTTAGAATAGAAATAAATGACTGGATCAACCTATTCCTTCAGTTTAATATTGCAAAAACTATTTTTCTGGGAGATTTTAATGCTCACCACGGTATGTGGGGGCCAATTGCAGACGACAGAAATGGTAGAATATTAGTGGAGGCCATGGATTATTGTGAAATAATTACATTAAATGACGGAACACCAACAAGAATATCCCCAACTAGTAATCATTCAGCCGTTGACTTAACTCTAACATCTCCCCTTTTAGCCGACCGTATAGCTTGGTCAGTAGATTCAGATCACTACCCAATCAATATAGAAATTCAAATCAATCCCTCCTCCTTTGTCATCAACCCATCAACAAAATGGAATGACTCTCGTGCTGACTGGTCTGTTTTTGGAAATATTTTTGAATTAGAAATTAGTAAGCTCAATAATTTAGATAGGAATTCAACTTCGGTAGACAAAATCGAATTTTTCCTCAATGCAATCACGGTCGCAGCATCAAAATCTATGCCTATTAAGAAATCTTTCACACCTTCTGTACCAAGACCTTATTGGTGGGATGAGGAATGTTCTGCGATTGTTAAAAAACGAAAAGAAGCTCTCAGCGAGTTTAAAAAACAAGGTAATTTTATCAATTATCTACAATATCAAGACATTTCTGCTAATGTCAAACGTACGTTCAAACTTAAACAAAAAAACAGTTGGAAAATGTTTTTGAATAAATTAAATAAAAACACTCCTCTGACTGAGATATGGAACACTGTAAGATCTATTTGCAATAAACACCATCAAAAAAGAAAACCACAATTAGACGAAAGCCTTATTCAAAAAATTCTTGATACATTGGCTCCTTCATCTGCTGCAGGTCCAATTTTTAACGACAACATTAATCAATTTCACTTCCATCAAGACTCAGACACCTTCTCAAAAAATTTTAGCTTTTCGGAATTAGAATTAGCCTTAAAAAAATCAAAAAATACTGCACCTGGACTTGACGGGTTTACTTATACGATAATAAATAAATTGCCTGAAAGTGGTAAACTTCTTCTCTTAGAAATTTTTAATGATTGGTGGTTGAAACAAAAGTATTCAGATAGTCTTAAAAATATAATTGTGTGTCTTCTAGCGAAACCTAAGAAACCACCTGACTTACCTTCGTCCTACCGACCTATTTCATTGTTATCGTGTATTACAAAAACTTTCGAAAGGCTTATAAAATTTAGACTCGAACATTTTGTCGAAAACAGATCAATTTTACCAAAAAATCAGTATGGATTTCGTAGAGGTATAGGCACAATTGATGCAATCTCCCATTTAGTTACAGATGCTCAATTGTGTCTATCAAAAAATAATTACATGTTGTGTCTTTTTGTGGACCTTAAAGGGGCTTATGATGTGGTAGATTTGGAAATATTATATTCAAAAATGGTAACGTTTGGCATCAATAAAAGAGTCTCTATAAATATTTTAAATTTGTTTGCTAATAGAAAAGTATTTTTGCGAGATAGTCATAACGTTTTACATGGTCCAAGAGTACTTTACAACGGGCTTCCGCAAGGCTCTATTTTAAGTCCCCTTTTGTTTAACTTATACACTGCAGACTTGCATGATTTGATGAGCGATGGCATACAAATTATTCAATACGCGGACGATTTATGCATTTATGTCACCCATAATACCTACGATCGCTGCATGATAGACTTAAGACGTACTTTTGACAGATTACAAAACTGGTTCGACGATATGGGTTTTAGTGTTTCACCAGAAAAGACAGCTGTGATGTGTTTCACAAGGCACAGATATCAGTTAGTCGATAATTTCTCTATAGGTAAATACACTATTCCTATCGTAAAAGAATATAAATATTTAGGTATAATTATAGATAGTAAACTTCTATGGACCAGTCACATTAAGTATGTCAAACAAAGATGTGAAAAGGGAATTAATCTTCTGCGCTTCCTCTCCAAACAGAGCTGGGGCGCGGATCAACAAATTTCCTTAATGTTCTACAAGTCTTATATTCGCTCGATTTTGGATTATGGGTGTACTCTCTATGGTTCTACCTCCAATACGAACCAACTTACCCTTGATCGAATACAATATAGAGCTCTGAAAATATGTTTGGGAGCAATGGCATCTTCACCAAATCATGCCATTCTGGCAGAGTCTCAAGAACTTCCTCTTAGTTTTCGAAGACAGTTTTTAGCAAATAAAAGTCTATTAAAATATAGATGTTACAACAGTGATTTGATCGCAAAAATTAACTTTCTTGTAATTGAGAATTTGACAAATCATTATTGGAAAAAGAAAAACTCTCCTCCTTTGGCAGATGCATTTATTGATACAAACTTATTTCAAAATGATATTGTTAAACTTAATAAAATACCATTGTATGCACACAGTTTCGATTCTATAATTGACAAACCTATCACCATATTCCCTCGGTATTCAGATTGTAATATCTTAAACCAAGCCATGATAAAATCCATTGTAAATGGTCTCGGGTCGAACTTAACTAAAATATATACAGATGGGTCAAAAACGCAGCTAAACACAGGTTCGGCATTTTTTGTTTCAAACATAAATCATATTGAAAAGTACAGAATCTCAAATTATTGTTCCATTTTTACCGCCGAGTCCTTTGCTATTGAAAAGGCACTAAAATGGTGTGCAACTCAAACATGCACGAATGTGGCAATAATTTCAGACTCAAAATCAGCATTACAAGCTATTAGCGGTCACCCAATAAACCAATTCCGAAATGCCTTAATTTTGAACATTAAAAAATTAATTATGAATCTTAAACAAAATAATGTAACTGTTTCGTTTATTTGGACGAAAGGACATTGCGGAGTCGAAGGTAATGAAATTGCGGATATAGCCGCAAAAAGTAGTCACAGTTGCCACCATATGGACAAAGTATTTAATTTAAAAGATTTGAATAATGCTCTCCAACCTAATATCAGAAGGAAATGGGAAACTGATTACAAAAGAATTGCAAATAAATCTACAAACCCTTATTTCAGAATTCACCCTACACTTCCAAAAGACATTCCTCATTTCACCTTTAATTATAATAGAGCACAAATGTCAGTATTGACTCGTTTAAAATTGAATCATGCTCGCTTTCCATCTCACTTATATAAAATTGGAATACTTAACTCTCCTGTCTGTAGTTGTGACAATGTATCCATTGGTGATCTAAATCATATATTTCTAGAATGTTCTCTGAACTCTCAATCTTCTTCAATTCTGTATCAAGAACTAATTCATCACGAGTGTCCATTGCCACTAAATATTACAGCTCTCCTTTCTTCCCCAGATAAAGCGGTACTAGATTCCATCATTAATTTTATCAGAAATTCAAAAATAGCGGTATAGTTTAGAAATAGACAATATGAAATCATTTAATGTAATTAAGAATTTACATGTTTTGTGGCAAATAGATTTTGTCTGATGCCAGGATCTCTCACACACACACATATTTAGAGATATGTACTCATTATGTTCTTCCTCATGTACCATGTCATTTTAGAACGTTGGTTACCATATCTATCGAAATAGTCTGGGCTGATTATCGGAGAATAGGCCATTTTTGGGAAAAGTTATTTACCAGCAATTTTATTGCTGGAATCGAATTATAAGATCTCATATATTAATAGTATAGGTATGCAAAGTCCTCAGATAGTGTGCTACTTTTTTATAAACAAAATGTCGCCCGAAAATCGTGTTTTTTTCAATTATTGCTCTATAACTCCAAAGATTTTAACTTTACAACAAAAACACTCAAATAAAAATTCACCGTGATTAAATTTTGCATAGAGACGTGTTGTTCCAGATCTGCTCCGACGAAAATGTTTCTCGGAAAATGCGGGTTTTCCCAACAAAATCTTTAATTTTCAAATAAAGTTTTAGATAAGTAATTATCTACCAATAATTAAATAATTTGGTGACTTAAAACCCTTCTTGGTTTAGATTATAGTTCCAGAAGCTGGTGGTATTAAACGAATATTTTAGCAACAATTCAATTGTTAATTAATAATTTACGGTCGCAATAATAACCAAAATAATTATGATACACTGATCAAACTTTGAAATCTTATAAAGATGAGATGTCTATTCAACATTTTGTCGACAAAATATAAATTTTTTATTTTTTTGCATAATCTTTAAATGTTAAAAAAATAGTTATAAACAAATTAGCGTTTCTCAGAAAGTTTTTATTATATTATAATTTTAAAAAATAGCTTAAATGCGCATTTCAAATATCTTGAAAATAAATGCTTTAAAACTTTTTTGCAACCATTTGCAAAAAAGTTATGAAACAGCAAAGTAAACATACGATTACTACGGTATTTAATTTTTTTTTAATTCTTTCAAAGCATAGAAGTGAGTTTAAAGTACAAGCTAATTATTTACAAAAAAATATCGATTATAAGTTTAATGGTTATATTTTAATTAAATATTATAAATATATTTTTTTGTAATTTACACGCGCTAAAGTAAACTAATACAGTACTGTAGCTAAAATTTTCACTCGGAGCGACCATCGGCCGCGCGACGTACACTTTTAATAAATAATGTATTGTGAGTGAACATTTTAGCTCCGACTCTGTATCAGGCCTACTTTTGCGCTAAAAATTACAAATAAAAGTATTTTCATCTTTGATTAAAATATAACCATTGCACTAATTTTTGACATTCTTTGTGAGTAATTAGATTGTACCATAGACTCACTTTTAAGCTTTGAAACAATTAAAACAATTTATAAACAACGGATAAATCGTATATTTACTTTGCTGTTTCATAACTTTTTTGCAAATGGTTCGAAATTTTTTTTAAAATATTCATTTTCAAGACCTATGAAATACGCATTTTATGTATTTTTTAAACTTAAAATATAATAAACAATTTCTGAGAAATGTTAATTTGTTTATAACAATTTTTTTTTAACAATTAAAGATTATGCAAAAAAATGAAAAAATTATATTTTGTCGACAAAATATTAAATAGGTATCACACCTTTATAATCTTTCTAAGTTTGATCAATGTCTCATGATGATTTTGGTTGTTATTGCGACTGTAAATTGTTAATTAACAATTGAATTGTTGCTAAAATATTCGTTTTGTTTTCACCGGCTTCTGAATTTATAATCTATACCACGAAAGCTTTTATTTCACCAAGCTATATAATTATTGATAAATAATTACTGGCCCAAAATTTTGTTGGGAAAACCTACATTTTCCGAGGAAAATTTTCGTCGGAGCAAATCGCGAAAAACATGCCTCTATGTAGAATTAAATTGGGGTGAATTTTTATTGGAGTATTGGAGTGTAAAGTTAAAATCCTCGGAGTTATAGAGCAATAATTGACAAAAATACGATTTGTCGGCGCCATTTTGTTTATAAAAAAGTAGCACACTCAGGGCCCCCATTTATGATAATTACCCTTAAGTAAACAAATACTCTATGAATTATGATTATGTATTTGACTTGAGTATCTTTTCCCTTCTCGTCTATGCGTTTATTGGAATTAATTAAAAACTATGTTTTAATATGCAATTACATCCTTTTAATTGAATTTTTTTTTCTCAAATTACAGATACCCAATGCCCTTTTCATTTATTACGAATAATGCGATAACTGTTTTATTGTTATTGATTAATTAATTAATAATAAAAAAGAGTTATCACATTATTTGTAATAAATGAAAAGGTCATTGTTGAAAAGTACAATTAATGTACGATAAAAAGTTCTTTCTAAAAAGTTTTGCATGGTCTAAAATCTAAGATGCAACCATCAAATCGTATGAAATTTTTTCAATTTTATATGAGATATTTGTAAAAACATAATATGTTATGAAACAAAAACATAAACTCTATGAGTTTCGATCAAAAGTAAAGTGCCTTTCTAGATCACAATATATTTCAATTAGAAGGATGTAATTGCATATAGAAACATAGTTTTTAATGCTGAACAACTTTTCATAATAACTTTTCAATATTGTGAAAACTAAACGTACTTTGCTCTTGACCGAAATTCATATTTTTTGACATACGTCGTATAAGATTTATAAAATTTGATATTTGATGGTTGCATTCTGAGTTCTAGATAATGGAGAAGTTTTTATGAAGAATAACTTTTTCTCGTAAAATTAATAATAAAACAGTTTCCCATATGGTTCCTAGTTATGTAGATACCCTGTAGAAAATTTATTTGAAAACTTTGAAAGGACAAAATAGTGTTGTTTATTTACTTAAATGTATATTTTTAATTTAATATGCAGGGTGCTTCATTAATGGTGCAAAAATTTTAAGGGGAAAGGCGCAAAATGTCGCAGGTCAAAATTTTCAATGTGTTTTAAATGTATTATTTTTTGTCGAATCCAGAGAAAACTAATAAGTATTTTTAAAAAATTTAAACGCATAATGAAAGATATCATTATTGCCGAGGGCCGACAGTCCCTGAAAATAAATAAAAAGTTTCTTTTGAATTAAATATTTGCAATTATTAAAAATCACACTAAATTTTCTCTTTTATTTTCACCACTGTAAAACTTCTTAAAATAAACATTATAGAAGTTTTCAGGGACTTTCGGACTCAGTAATAATGTAGTCTTTCATTCTGGGTTTAAATTTTTCAAAAATATTTATTAGTTTTATACAGGGTGAGTGGGGAGGAACGCACCAAACTTTAAGACTGTATCATATACGTAAAAATAATCAAAAATAACTCATATGTTGTTATTCGATTTTCATTTGTTTCCGAGATACGGGGTGTTAACATTTTTCTTACCCGGTTGAGGTTAAAAAACCGGTTGAGGTATGCAAATGAAATTTGGTGGGTTTTAAGACATAGTTATTGCGCATGTTTTGACATACAATTAAAAATTTTATATTCACCATTGGCGCGCGTACGGGTAATAGTCTGAAATTTTTTAAAGATAAAAATGGTACGCCACTGAAATATTTAAAATTAAAAATCTTTCTTGAATTCCTCGTTCAATTTGTGACAAAAAAATCTATCTTCCCTTTTTTTCATACGACGCTTCATAAAAAAATAAAACATCTTAACGCTTACAAAGTTTTCGACGAAGTTTCTATATGAATGTGTAGAAACTTATTTCGAATATGTACTTTGTAAGCGTTAAGATATTTTATTTTTTGCATGAAAACGAAGCATTGTATGAACAAACATGAAGATATATTGTTTATCAGAAATTGAACGGGGAATTCAAAAATAATTTTTAATTTGAAATATATCAGTGGCGTACTATTTTTTTTTGTTTAAAAAATTATAAACTATTGCCCGTACGCGCGTCAATAGTGAATATAAAATTCTTAATTTTGTGTCAAAACATGTGCACCAACTATGTCTTAAAACCCACCAAATTTCAATTGCACACCTCAACCGGTTTTAGAGCAATAAATAAGTCGTCAGTTTGTAAGAAAGACTTTAACACCCCGTATCTCGGAAACAAATGAAAATCGAATAACAACTTGAGTTATTTTTGATTAATTTTACGTATATTACAGTCTTAAAGTTTGGTGCGTTCCTCCCCACTCACCCTGTATAGTAGATTTAAAGGGCGCTTAAATATGTCCCGCACGCGGGCACCAATCAACCTTGCGGGGGCCCTGAGCACACTATCTGCGGAATTTGCATACCTATATTAATAATATATAGGATCTTATAATTCGATTCCAGCTTATAAACTGGTTATAAATGTATCATTATTATTTTGGTTATTATTGCGATCGTAAATTGTTAATCAACAATTGAATTGTTGCTAAAATATTCGTTTAATTTTCACCGGCTTCTGGAATTACAATCTATACCAAATTGATTAATAATTACTTACCTAAAACTTTATTTGAAAATTAGAGTTTTTGTTAGGAAAACCCGCATTTTTATTTGGGTGTTTTTGTTGTAAAATTAAAGTCTTCGGAGTTAAAGAGCAATAATTGAAAAAATTGCGATTTGTCGGCGCCATTTTGTTTATAAAAAAAGTAGCACACTATCTGCAGACTTTGCATACTAGTCCGTTCTTTAACGGTAAAATATTGCAAAATCTCTAAATTTTAAAGAACCGCTTGGATTGACATGAAATTTGGCATACACATAGCTAACAAGTCAAAGAAAAAAAGTGATATTGTGCCGATATGTGCTTTTGCCCTGGGGGTGGTTTTCACCCCCTCTTGAGGGTGAAAAAATATTCGTCCAAAGAAAGTCAGGAAATGGATAAACTGGCTAATTTTAAGTAACTTTTGTTCTATAGAGTTTTTTCACTAAGTCAATTCTTTTCGAGTTATTTGGCAGTGAATATGTTCATTTTTTCAACAAAATAACCACGCTTTTAGACGGTTTTTCGCAAATAACTCAAATAGTAAGTATTTTGTCGAAAAAACATTCTTAGCAAACATATAGCTTGTAAACAATTTTAAAAAATGGTGTATATATCACGTCTCTACACCTAGTAGAAGCAGAGTTATAGCTAATGAAAAATAGGTTCATATTCGTCAAATTCCAAATGGAATATTTCAACGTGAAATAACCAAAAATGAAGCACTTTTCGGGGAAAACTCATTACAACTTATTTAAAGTGTTTAAAAAAAGCTTCATTTTTGTTTTATAAAAAAAAATTTCTAGCATCAAAATTAAACAAGTTACGCTCAAAATAAAGTTAGTCCCTTTTGGTTTTGGTAAAAAAATCGAGAAAATCACCCCCTAATTAGTATCTTAAATGAACTTAATCGTTACGACTTCACAAGTTTCTTGACTCGTGTATATATTGTTTATATGACCTGTAAGTTTCATCGGTTCAAAGTCCTTATTATTGAAAGGGCTGTAGTTAAAATGGGTTGAACGAGTCACTGATCACGAATGTATGGAAATTTAGAAACACCAAATCTGAATCAATTTTTGTCTAAGAGAAAAACAAAAAAATACATGATATTTAGAAAAGTAAATCTGACTTTTTTTGTTTTTCGAGATTTTTGGCATCTCTAACAATTTTTAAGTTATTTTGAAAAAAAGCATATTTTTCAAAATTTAAATTTTTGAAAATTTTATTTTGAAACCAAATTTTTTCAAAAATAAGCACTTTGAATCGATAAAACTTACAGATCATATAAACACAACATAAGTAAAACAATTTGTGGAGCGGTAACGATTAATTTCATTTAAGTTGCTAATTAGGGGGTGGTCTTCCCGATTTTTTTTTGCAAAAACAAAAGGGACCAACTTTATTTTGAGCTTAACTTGCTTAACTTTAATGCTAGAAACTTTTTGTAAAAACAGAAATAAAGCATTTTTTAAACACTTTAAAAAAGTTATAATGGGTTTTCCCCAAAAAGTGCTTAATTTTTTGGATATTTCACGTCGAAATATTCTATTTGAAATTTGGTGAATATGAATCTATGTTTCATTGGCTATTACTCTGGTTCTACGAGATCCAGAGACCTAACGCATACACCATTTTTTTTTACTTTTTTATAAGCTATATTTTTGCTAGGAATTTTTTTTTCGACAAAATACTTACTTTTTGAGTTATTTGCGAAAAACCGTCTAAAAATGTGGTTATTTTGTTGAAAAATGAACATATTCACTCGCAAATAATTCAAAAAGTGTTGACTTGGCGAAAAAGCTCTATAGAACCAAAGTTACTTAAAATTAGTCAGTTTACCCATTTCCGGACTTATTTTGGACATATATTTTTTCACCCCCAAGAGGGGGTGAAAGTCACCCCCAGGGCAAAAGCATACATCGGCACAATATAAGCGGCTTTCTTTGACATGTAAGCTATACGTATGCCAAATTTCATGTCAATCCAAGCGGTTCTTTAAAATTTAGAGCAAAAACCGTGAAAGAATGGACTATACCAATATTATTACTATATAGGATCTTATAATTCGATTCCAGCAATAAAATTGCTGGTAAATAACTTTTCCATGAATTTTGCTAATTAGCCCAGAGTAAAAGAAAAAATCATAATTGGCGGCGAGTTTAATGTGAGATAATCCAAAAGAGCAGATTTATGTTAGGGCTCATTTTTAATGTTGATTATTTCAACGTAGGCATCGATCTATTTACATATACAGTGAGGAGCGCTCTAATAGCCGGCAAAATAGCACAAAAGATGGAAAACGTATTAAGTTTTGACATAAAAAGAAATGAAACTAGCCGGGCTGGGAAATTTAGCGATATTAACCTATAAATTTACATTCTATTTATTGTTTCCCACCTTTAGACGTATCGCGCACGAGTTTGGCAACTAACACTGTCACAGTGACAGTTTTAGTTGACATACTCCTGATACGTGTAAAGGTGGGAAACAATCAATATAATGTAAATTTATAGGTTGATATCGCTAAAATTTCTAGCTCGATTAGTTTCATTTCTTTTTATCTCACAACTTAATACGTTTTCCATCTTTTGCACTATTTTGCCGGTTATTAGCGCACTGTAAACACGATATCTAGTGTATTAAATTTATTGTTATAAAAAGACAGGCATATTCGCTAGATTTCGCTGTTAAATTCCAATTTTAATATATTTCGAATTATATTAAGAATGTAGGCGCAAATATTTTACGGAGCTATGGAGATATCCTACTGTTTTTTTTTACACGGCAAATTACGTATTGGGACCGTGCAAATTCGGTAGAGCGACACCTGATTTCATAGCTCAGCAACATTTTTAGCACTTTTAATTATATTGGCCAATTATATTAGTCCTGGTTACTGGATAATTGTCAAGGCCGTAGCCCATAAAAAGAGTAAGAAGAAAAAGTAATATTGAGGTTATGTTATTACAAGGTACCTAAACATTGCATGTATGTATTAAATAAAATTAATTATTAAAATGCTACATTCATAATTATAAATTCACTTTAATAATTTGCATATTACATCAATATTGTGGAGCAACATATAATTTTTATAAGTATAACCATAAATATAATAACAATTAGATTAGATCTATCTCTCTCTACTGGCGCTTAGCTTTCTCTCGCTAGCATATGATAGCCGCCGCCTCTGTGTCTGTGTCGTTCCATTACTCCCACCTCTTGGTAGATATGCTCAAACTGGTACGACAGACAAAGATAGCTAAACCACTGGACTTGATGAGTGGCATATCCCTAGCCTGGTCTATTGTTAACATGTCTCCCTAATGTGATAATGCAATGTGTCAAAATAAAATTTTGACTCCGAACAATGAAGGGCCAACTCCATATTAACCTATATACAGCTATTAAAAACTCAGTTTCAAGATTTAAAAAAAGATGCTTAAAATTCACTATAAATCTCTTAAATACGGCTTATAAACGACTAATAATAATAAGTAATAGCGTCTTATGCCAGCATAGATCAATTATAGTTACCCTACAATAACGCCTTAGCACATAATGTAGGAGTATTGTAAATGATCTACCATCGGAAACCTATTTCTAATCAAGTTCGCATTAGAGCCAAAACACAGGTTAGGGTAGTCAGCAACGTTGAGTGTATCACACAAACCCGCAATTGAGGAGTTTGCTGCAAGAAGGATGCAGCTCCATTTTTAGACCGTTTTGGGTGGAAACATATGCCATATTTAAAAAAAATTGGCGGATTGACTAGTATAAGGACGATGCAGATCCGATAATAAATAAAGGAATTATACGTCTTTATGTATCTGCCTCCTCATTCATTTGGTGCAAGAAGGGTGCAGCTCCGGACCTGCATCCTTTTTGCACCAAACCATTGTGAATTTTCGGTGATTTTCGTGGAATGCAAGGTCATCTTCTGTTGGCGCTGGGCCGGCAGGGCAGCTGATTTGTTTTGACTTGTTAGTCGCTATCATTACTGCGTGGCGTGCGTTTTCATGCGGTTTAATTTTTCGTGTAAAAATTTAACGTCGTGAAAAAATGAGTGAAACTGAGTCAGATCCGTTTAGCGCTAGTAAGTCAGACTATGAAACTACAAGCTCTGATGAAAGTTGTTTTAATAGTGATGTCGCAGGACCTTCATCTAGGAGGAAGCATCTAAAGAAGAAACGTACCTCTGTAAAAACACAACACATTGAACCTGTTGTCAACATGAAGCCTACGGAAGAGCCCCAGTTGTTCCTGTAACCAAAAATAGAAAAAGTACCAACCCCACTCTATAGAAAAGAAATGTGGAAAAAAAATCAATTGCAGAAGGGAAAATGTATACGAACTGGAAGGGAATACAGAAGGGACTGACATTAACTGGATCGAATTGCAACTGCAGGTACAAGTGTTTTCAGAATGTGGACGAAAAAACAAGAGCAGTTGTCTTACAAAAGTTTAACAAAATAGGCGACAAAGATTTGCAAAATACCTATTTGGGAGGGTTGATTCAAACTACTACTATTCAAAGAACTCGAAAAAAGACTAACGAAAGGCAAGACCGCAGGTGTTCCCACAAATACTTTATAAAGCTGGGTAAGTTATCCAAACGAGTTTGTAGACATGTTTTTGGTTCAATCCACGGCATATCAAGGAAACGTGTAGATCTTATTGCTCAAACTTTTCGTAACAGAGATATTGCACCGCCACCTAGTAACAAAGGAAAGCATACAAATAGACCCAACCGAAAATCTAACGAAACACTCAAAAATATGAACATCCACATTCAGAGCTTTCCAAGGCGTGAATCGCATTATAGTAGAAACAAATCCCGTCGATTCTATTTATCTCCAGATCTAAATGTAAAGAAGATGCATCAACTCTATTTGGAACTTTACGAACCAGAAAGTGTTAGCAATCCTGAATATAAACCCAAAGTTCCCTATGGCTTCTACTATCAATACTTCAAAGAAAACTTCAACTACAGGTTTGGCTCACCTCGATCAGATACGTGCAAAAAATATGATGTCTTAGATAACAAACTCAAAGATTTGACCCTTGACGAAAAGTTTTAGCAGCGGAAAAGAAGTTGCATGAAATGAAGGCCGATTTGTTTTTCAAGGAGCTGAAGGAGAAAACCACATTGTGCAAGCATAGTGACGAAGTGGAGGTTCTGACCTTTGACTTCCAACAAAACCTTCCGCTTCCAAATATTCCTGCTGGGGAAGCATTCTACAAACGCCAGTTGTGGACATACAACTTCTGCGTCCGTTCTGGTAAGACAAATCAAGCACACTTTTATATGTATGATGAAACTACGGCTCGAAAGTCACCAAACGAGGTAGTGTCATTTTTGTACCACTATATAAAAAATATACTCCTTAAAAATGTTAAAGTTTTATATCTTTTCTCCGATAACGCTGCTGCGCAAAACAAAAACTCAGTAATGATTAAGTTTCTGTATTTACTGGTGAGAACTAGGTCTATTGATAAGATAGAGCACCGCTTTCCTGAGCCAGGATATAGCTTTCTTCCTTGTGATCGCTGCTTTGGAGTTATTGAGAAGTTTTTAAGGAAGAGGGACTACGTTTTTAGCCCCCAACAATATGCTGATTTTGTTAAACAATCATCCACAGTTTATTTCTATTCTGGTAAAACAAAATATGATCCTGAATTTTAGTGGTCACTAAGAAGGACATTTTAAAAAAGTTATCTTAAATGCAGAAAAGCAAAAATTACAGATTTCCAAATACCGAATTTTCCAGTACAGCAATGAACATTTAGATGGTATTAAAGTCAGTATATCTACTGGCCTTCCGAGTTTTCACTTGTTCCAAATCTTGAGAAACCTTGACAGCGACCTCTCAGTTTCTTCTGATATTCCTGTCTATTGCAATCCTATACCTGTCAAAAAATCCAAATATGCAGATGTAATGCAGTTGGCAACACGATTCGTTCCTATGGACCAAATGACTTTTTACACCCGCCTCACAAGTGATGCAACCATGGCAGAGAACTAGAAAACCGAATCATCTGGAACGGATGATGACGACCAGGTAGATGAATAAAGGATATGTTTGCCCGTGTGTTTAATGTTTTATTTTTTTAATGCTATTTTTTTGACACCAAACTATTTCTTTTTACAGATTTTTTCGTATTTGTGTAGTAGGCAAACCATACTCGTTTGATTGTTGTAACCGAATAAAAGAGTTTTTGTTGGGAATTAGTTTTTTTTCTCTCAAAAATGATGGTGAAGAAGCATTATTTCACGTGTTTGGTGCAAGACAGATGCAGGTCCAACTTTTTTTCAATTTTTTTTCTTAGTTTTTCAAAAATTATCTACTTGAAAATAGCCTCAAATATTGACTAAATCTGTTTAGTCCTGTCGCCAGGGGGGGTACAACGGCCTCGTTAATTCAGATGGACTTACCCAAGTTTTTTTTATGTATTTTGACCCGTAGAACCCGAATTTTTTGGGTAACAGTTGATCCGGATGTCGATAAGATTGTTATAGACCAAGAACTTGAGGAATCAAATAACAGCGATTTTTGGCAAAACAAAACAATATTTTGTATTTTTTGGGTCATTTTAAGCAAAAAATATTTCTACAAGTTTTTTAGTAGGATGCACAGTTTTCGAGATAAACGCGGTTGAACTTTCAAAAAATCGAAAAACTGCAATTTTTAAACCCGAATAACTTTTGATTAAAAAATAAAATAGCAATTCTGCTTAGCGCCTTTGAAAGTTCAAGTCAAATTATGTCGGTTTTGATTATTTGCATTGCTAAAAATTTATTGTGTTATTGTTAAACAAAGCTACAAACAACTAGTGCGTGAGTGATGCTTCTATGATTTCTCATTTAAAATCGAACGAGTAGGTAGAATAGGTACTAGTGCAATCAAGACTATTTCTACGTTACATGCGTTAAAACGCATGTAAAAGCACGGGAAACCCTACGTGTTTATAGCTTTGTTAAACAATAAAAAAATAAATTTTTACCAACGCAAATAATCAAAACCGATATAATTTGACTTAAACTTTCAAATGCGGTAAGCAGACTTGCTATTTTATTTTTTAATCAAAAGTTATTCGGGTTCAAAAATTGCAATTTTTCGATTTTTTTAAAGTTCAACCGCGTTTATCTCGAAAACTGTGCATCCTACGAAAAAACTTGTAGAAATATTTTTTACTTAAAATGGCCCAAAAAATACAAAATATTGTTTTGTTTTGCCAAAAATCGCTGTTATTTGATTCCTCAAGTTCTTGGTCTATAACAATCTTATCGACATCCGGATCAACTGTTACCCAAAAAATTCGTGTTCTATGGGTCAAAATACATAAAAAAAACTTGAGTAAGTCCATCTGAATTAACGAGGCCGTTGTACCCCCCCTGGCGACAGGACTAGTTTGTCATCGATTGATATTATGTCTTTAGGGTTAAAATAAAAACTTTTATTAAAAAACAGTTTTTTTCAATTTCCCAACAATTACCAAATATGGAGCTGCATCCTTCTTGCAGCAAACTCCTCAATTCCAATTTGCATTACTGCCATATCACAGGTTAGGGCACTAGAGAAGTTTTACTTGAGTAATTTTTCTTGGTTAACAAATGCATGATCGCATGTTAGGGCAATATTGAAAAATAAAAGCTACTTATCACACATCTACTCTCGACCACAGCTTGACCCAAACTGTCATGTGGCGGGCTTGGTGTCGCTGGGAGCGCAAAAACCGGAAAACGTCATAACGACACAGGCGCAATATCTTGAATTTGAAACAACTAAATTATATTAAATTATTGCACAATAAAGACAACACCTAAATGAACATATTAGGCCAAAAAACAATTTTCCATTTTTTTACGGTTATGACACTAATGAAGTCGGGGAGCGAAGATTTAAGGGAATTTCGGCCCTCGGTAATAACTTAATCTTTCATTCTGCGTTTAAATTTTTAAAAAATACTTATTAGTTTTCTCAGGATTCGAAAAAAATTAATCCCATTTAAATAGCATTGGAGCCGAAAGTTTGTACCCATACCCTTAATTAGAATAATTGTAATTGAAAAATAGCATTTCCTGGCTAAACTAATCCTCTACGCGAGCACAAGTGGACCAGCAATTTTGACGAGCAATTGAACCGGCAGAGTTACATCGCCCACCAGTGATGAACTAAATATTGGGAAACTGCACAAAAATGGCCGGATGTCCACACCGAGGTCCAATATTCGAGTGACGTTAATAAAGCGGGAAATTACAGTTTCCCTCTTTCCGCCTGATCCTGATACCTAGTTTGCTGGGTAGATACCATCCGAATAAAGCCTAAATCAATTACACATTTGATAATAATAGATGTTTAAATTATAGCGGCAGTATTCAGGACTAATTAAAACTAAACTAATTAGACAGAAACTCATTAGAACAATATATCTAACTAGATCAACAGAACTAATTGAATTGAAATGCGAAATTTTACGGTTCTGAAACTGTTTCTCTTGTGACATTTCTAATTCAAGTATTATGTTTAATATCCCAGCTAGCAAGATAACGTTACCTTAACGTTAAATTTAGTTTTTTTTTTGTATTTTTACGTAATCTCTATCAAAAAATGACGTTACTGATACGAAATTTTAACACGTATGTTATACGTATGTATTTATTCGTTTTTGAAACGTGGCTCTTTGGTACGTATTTAACACGTATGAATTTATTCGTCCCTAAAACGTGGCTTTTTGGTAGCATTGCCACCGTGGCAATCTCGTTTAACATTGCATGACATCGCGTATTTATTTTGAACCTTTCAAATAGACATTAATACATAACCTTACATGTCCGTGCTTAAAATAGTGTTAGTTTTTATCGAGTTATGGCAAAAAAATCGAATTATGAATGGTGTTTGCCTCAATGCGATTCTTGGATAAAGCGTAATAGTAATTCGTCGTTTCATTCTTTCCCTAAAAAGCACAAACAAGATAGAATTCTATTTTAGGGCTTTTCATTCACTGTCATTTGTTTCGAGCTTCTGTCATGTGTCAAATAATATTAATATATCTACGTCATACGTTATTGGCATATACCAATGATACAAACCAAAGGCGTATGGCGTAAATATATTAATATTATGTCACACATGACAGAAGCTCGAAACAAAAGATAATCGATGAAAAGCCCTATATATTATTTATACCGAAAATTCAACTAGAAAGTGACGTCAAAAAGGTTACGTAGAAATTACGTAAAACTGTTACTTAACATCGCTGTGACTTTTATACGTATATTTTAGGTAAAATTTGATATAACTTTTGACGTAACTTCTCCCAAAATGTTGACGTTTATTTGACGTCATATGTACGAACAATGTTAGCTGGGATAGGATTGAGCCACATTAGGCAACTTGCATAAAATGTTAAATTCGAAAAAATGCTATAAATCAAAATAGAATATAATTTCAAATATATATCAAAGAAAAGAAAATTGTTTTTGTTTTCCGTTTGGCCCCAAAAGACGATTAGAATCGAGAGAAAATTCAAATTATAGCAGCCAGCCCAACACGCGCCTCCATTGGTCATGACGTTTTATCATTATAATGTTTGAAGTCCGCGCCATTAATTCCTTACGTTTGGTGTTCGTTTCTTCTTCTTCTTAAAGTGCCTATACGTTCCGGATAATGGCGATTATCATGACTATCTTGACTTTGTTTACCGCAGCGCGGAACAGTTCAGTGGTAGTCGTGTTATACCACTTTCGTAAATTTTGAAGCCAGGAAATGCGTCTTCTTCCCGGTTCTCTTTTACCATTTCCCTTTCCTTGGAGAATCAGTTCGAGAAGGCCTCAATGTTCTTGATTTCTCATTACATGTCCTAGATATTCTAATTTTTGTTTTGTTTTGATGGTTACGAGAATTTCACACTCTTTCCCCATTCTACGCAGGACTTCCACATTAGTAATTCGGTCAATCCAGAATATACGTAAGATGCGCCTATAACACCACATTTCGAAAGCTTCGAGCCGATTCATAGATGCAACAGTTACTGTCCACAGTGTCCACGCTGCCATTCCGTAGAGCAGAACTATGAATATATAGCATTTCTACAGACGGTATTTTGTTTTTAATGATATGTCTCGACTTTTGAAAATGGGTCTTATTCTAACGTAAGCTGCTCTTGCTTTTATTATTCGCTGTTTAATTTCTGTTTTGTGGTCCCATTGGCTATTTAAATTTATGCCCAGATATGTATATTGCTCAACTCTTTCGATATTCTGTTGGTTGATTGTAAGTTGAGCGTTCAGTATTGGTTTTTACTAATTTTCATAAATTTGGTCTTCTTTATGTTAAGAGCTAGTCCGTATCTGTTGCTGACTTATGTTAGACGATTTGTTAATATCTGCAAATCATTCAGATTATCGGCAAAAACTATGGTATCATCTGCATATCTAATGTTATTCAACCATTCACCGTTTATTAACACTCCTTTCGCACAACCGTCTAAAGATTCCTTAAATACCCATTCAGAGTAAATATTGAATAGTAGAAGAGATAAAATTCAGCCCTGTCGCCCTGGTATTCCTTTAATTGATTTAATAATTTTATGGTGTACCTATATCAGTTTTATAAATAATTTTTATCTACTCTATGTCATATTATGTATCAGTTTTTAGTTTGTGAAAACTGTCATTATAGATAGCATGCGTGAAGGGTTTAAAGTGTGCGTGAAGTAACAATGTATTTTAAATGGGATTTACTTTTTCGCACACTTTCAATGGGTTTTTTGGCACACTTTCATATAATCAAATATCCTTAACTTTCGCGTTGTCATGGTGACGACAGTATGAGCAATGACGTACAACAAAATTTTTGATAGTTTTTATGATTAGATTTTATGACTTTTATCATCTTTTTTGGTATATTATAGCTTTCCAATATTCTCCACAATATTTCTCTGTTTATCGTATCAAATGCCGCCTTCAGATCGACGAACATGAGAAATAGTTCATTCCCTTTACGGTATTGTCTCTCTATTATATTTCTTATGATGTAGACGTTATCGTTTGTTGGACGGTTTGATCTGAATGCAGCCTGTTCGTCTTCCAATTCTTTCTTTATCACTGATCTTAGACGCTTCTCTATAATTCTCGTGTATACCTTGAAGGCGACCGATGACAAGCATATTGCTCTATAATTCTCGCATTCATTATGTTGTCCTTTTTTGTATATTGGTAGGACTATGTTCTTCTTCCAGTCATCTGGGATTTTCTCTGTACTCCGTGCTTCCTTGCATATCTGTAATAGCCAGTCCTCTCATTTTTCACCCATCCATTTTACCATTTCTGGATCTATTTGGTCCTCTCCTGCCGCTTTTCCAAGTTTAATATTGTTTATAGCTTCTTCCAGTTTTTTCTTCCTTATACTCTCTGGTTTCTTTTCCTCCTTCAGTTCTGGTCTATTTCTTCCTGCTTCATTTCTTTCTACTTCTTCGTGTTTGAATTTATCTTCGTAGTATTGTTTCCATACTTCTACTATTTCTGTAGTCTCTATTTTCAATTGGTTATTTTTATCTTTGATTCCATACTGTTCCCTACCTTTTTTCCCTCTTAAACCCTTTATACGGTTCCAGAATTTTCTGTTATCTGTTTTGCTTCCAATTCTTTTCCGAATTCTTCCCAGCTCAGATTGTTCGCTTCCCTTACTGCTATCTTTGCTCTATTTCGTTTCTCTATGTATTCTGCTTTGTTATTTTCATCTCTACATTGTTGATATTTTTTCCAGGCTTGCTTCTTTTCCTTTATTATTTTCTTTATTTCTTGACTCCACCATTCTGTTCTCTTATGATATTTATTTGTTGACTTTTTTCCACAAATTTTCTCTGCTGTTTTATATAGTGTGTCTTTTAGTATTTTCTATCTTTCTTCCATATCCAATTGCTCTTTTTCCAGCTCCACTCTTTGCAATTCCTTACATATTTCTTGTTTATAGTCATTTTTCCCTTTCTCTGTTTTCAACTTCTTAATATTTATCTTAGTGTATGACTTATCGACTATATATATTGCTTTTTCTTTGTAGTCATTTCGGCTACGAGTAGCTTGTGTTGAGTGTTTAGTTCTGCAAATTTTTCTGTTTTTATATTTTTGAGAATATCCATTTCTGCAGGAATCACGATGTAATCTATTAGACTTTTAGCATTTCTTTCCTGTGCTTCAAAAGTGTATCTGTCCTCCATATTTTGATACCAGAATGTATTTCCAATTTTTAAGTTGTTATTTACACAAAATTGTATCACCTTCTTCCCATTTCTGTTCTCAGCTTTTTCTCCATCCCGCCCAAGGCTTCCAAGTCTCTTGTTGATATCATTTCCAACTCTAGCATTCCAGTCTCCCATAATAATTATGTTCTCAGTCTCTTCTCTCACTTCGTCTAAAGCTGTTTGGAGTTCGCTATAGAATTGAGACATTTTCTGTTCTTCTGTGCCCTCGACTAGTGCATATATTTGTTTTATGCTAACTAACTCGTCTAGTTTTATACTTACTGTAATTATTCTAGAGTTTATTGCTTGGTACTTTACAACTCTCCCACTCAGATCATCCTTGATTATAAAACCGACTCCCTCTTTTGCTCTTTCCATTTCTTGTACACCTGAGTAGAAGAGCTTGTAACCATCGCCACATCTCATATTTTCTCTTCCCTTCTTCTTCGTTTCGCTCAGGCCTAGGATGTCAATGCCGTATGTTTTCATTTCCTCTGTCAATTTGAATTCTTTACCATAAAGACTTGTGATATTCCAAGTACCTATTTTTATTGTTTCCTTTCCATTATTTTCGTTGTCCTTCTCCATTTGCGTTGTCTTTTTTACAAGTATCTTTGCCGTTTTTGGTGCCTGTGCTATCAGTTTTTTGAGTTATATGCTCCTCCTTCTGTTGTTCTTATTGCTTTTGGTATTTGCTGTATTTCGTTTCCTGGGGATCTTTCACTCGCTTTTCTCCCCTTTGTTTTTTGTTCCTCTGCTCCATTTTCACGTTGAATTTCCCCATTGTTATCATTTTTGTAGCCCAACTGCTCCGGGGTATATATTTCTCCATCTATTTTGAGCCCGTTATAGTTTAGGAACGCTCGGTAGCCTTTTAAATTTTTGACAGTTTTGTGGTTTGAAAGTAGTTAGGATTTTTAAATGTCAAGTTCTAAAAATTGTAGAATAGAAATCAATTCCAGTGACGAAGAGTTACAGTTTTTTATTTGTTTATCGAAGAGTAGATAAAATATTGTATGAAACTGTGCGTGAAGTACTTTTTGCGAACTTGCGCGATGTATAGCACTCGCTCCGTTGTCGCTCGTGCTCTAAATATCTCGTGCGTTCCCAAAAAGCATACTTCACGAACTGTTTCATAAATTACTATTAGATAGTTGCTGTGAACTATATATTTCATAATGTTTGATTGTTTTTGTTAAGACAATTTTTTTAAAATGACTGAAGAGGGTTTTTCTAAAGGGCAGTATGATAACTTACCCATTATGAATATAAAAAAATTTGACGAACATTTTTTTTATAAAAGATATCTATATTTATTTTAAACACCGTAAAAAGGGCTACAAAAATAAGAGAACGTTTTCGCTCTCTAAAAAGAGCATCATCAGTGTTCTTACAGGCTTTACATGCTAAGCCACCAAAAATTTTCGGTTAAAACCTTTTATATATCGACTAAATGTCTCACATTGGAATATTAATTATTAAATCCAAATGATGGATAAAATCCCTGAGCATCTGCCCTAAGGCATTATATGGCCTTCCACGAAGCACGTGGGTTGTTATGTAAAGATTATGTGTCTTCACATTGAGAACGGTGAGAGTCAACTTATCGATGTTTGACGTTTAAGTAAATTTTAGTTTCTTCATGTAATTCTTTGTATTATTGTAATGATCTGTAAAATAATTAAATAATATACACATACAAAGAACTAGGTCGACACATTTGTAACACCTCACCGTGTTACAAGGTGGAAACAAGGAAGAAAATTTTGATCATTTTAATCTGATTTTTAATGCACTTACAAAATCTCCTTAGGGTCCGGATAGCTAAGGCGATAGCATGTCTGACTTCCACGCAGATAGGCCGATGTTCGAAACCCAGCGCCGGCGAGAACATCTAGATATTTTTAAAAATGTATATAGGCCCCAGGTCGACTCAGCCTGAATAAAAATGAGTACCTTGAGTAAAACCAGGGGTAATAATAGGCGGTTAAAGTGTAGCACTGGCCCTGTTACCTTCCTTGTATACGGTAGGTTTCCTAGTCTGGAAGCCTGCCTTCCAACAGACTAGAAAGTAAGTTGGATTTCTATCAGCCGAAAAAGCAAGCAGGTTTTAGAGCAGGATATGGCACAAATGATCATTTAAAAGTAATTAAGAACTTAATAGAAAAGAGTGTTGAATATAACAAGCCATTAGTCCTGATATTTATTGACTACGAAAAAGCTTTTGACACCATAAGTCATCAAAAAATGTTAAAGCTGTAACAGAATGTCGTATTCATCGCTATATAAACATGATTAAATATATCTATCAAAATGCGACAGCAAGTGTGAAAATGGCAGATATAAATACCAACGCATTTAAAATAAAACGGGGAGTGCGACAGGGAGACACAAGTTCGCCAAAATTGTTTATAACATTATTAGAGCATATGTTTAAGAACCCAAACCTCAGTGAAAAAGGAATTAATATCAACGAAGAAATAGTCATTTGAGCTTCGCTGACGATATTGTTCTTTTTGCTGAGAGCATCGATGATGCAGTATCGCAACTGGAGAAACTATACCTAGCCTCCTTACAAGTTGGATTAAAAATCAACCATACAAAAACGCAAATCATGACAAATCTTGTTAAGCGAAATGATTTCAGTAAATGGCATGCCTATTGAAGAAACCACCTCTTATAAGACATGAGATACGCATAGGAAGAAATAATCAAACATTCGAACTAAGCCCCCGCAAAACTCATTTCGGTGGCGCCCAAAATCCCAACAGCCAACATCCCGACGGCCAAAACACCGACACGCCAGAATCCCGACACGCCAGAATCCCGACAGGACAAAATTCCAACATGCAACAATTCTCGCATAAGCAAAAATCCCGACCACTACATTTTGAATATTTATTGTTTCCTTTTCAAATGCAATACCAAATCATATTATAGTGTATTAAAATTGAAAAATTAATTACTTACTAATAAGTACGGGTACTAATTATTATTATGTATTTTAAAAGAAAAAATTATTAAACACTTTATTTTATAATATAAAAGCTATACTTACTGAAATGGAAGGTTGTAAGTGAAATGATAATATCTAGTATTATATCAAAGTAAACTTGAATTCAGGATTTGATTATACATATATTATTGGACTATATTTTGGTAAAAAAAATTTAATTCATATACCCATTTTAGAAATTCTATTTAGAAAATTAGATCATATTAAATGGTAAATACTTTTGTTTAGTAAAAAAAATACAAAACAGATGGTCATAAACAAAAAACCAGAAACAAACGTAATTATATGTTAAAAAGGAACTTATCAAACAATCAAACCTGTCGGTATTCTGGCGTATCGGGATTTTGGCCTGTCGGGATTCTGCCGTGTAGGGATTTTGACCGTCGGGATTTTGGCTGTCGGGATTTTGGCTGTCGGGATTTTGGGGTAGACCCGACTCACTTGGGAGGCATTTGGCAAGCTGAGCTATGTCCTTAAGTCAGAACTGCCTATGTGTCTCAAAAGAAAAGTCTTTGATCAGTGTGTGTTGCCAGTACTTACCTACGGTGCAGAAACTTTAACAATAACTAAGAAAGTAAGAAATAAAATTTATGTTACCCAAAGAGCCATGGAACGCTCAATGCTAGGAATTTCTCATCGGGATCGAATTACGAACAGGGAGATAAGACGGAGAACAGGAGTGACAGATTCCATAGAATGAATTATGACCCTAAAGTGGAACCGGGCTGGACACATAGCTAGAATGTCGGATAACAGATGGACACAGCGAATAATAGACTGGAGACCAAGACAAGAAGCATATCGAAGTAGAGGTCGTCCGCCAACCAGATGGTCTGATGACATAAAACAGATCGACAAAAACTGGATGCAAACAGCACAAAGAAATGCATGGAAAAGACTGAGGGAGACCTATATCCAGCAGTGGATAGATCCGGGTTGAATGATGATGATGATACGGTAGGCCCTAGATATAGCAGACTACCCTGCTATAGTCCGTTCGCTAAACTCAGACACAATTGGCTAGTGATTTTAGTAAGTAATTTTGCCAATTTGGTAAAATTGGCAAAAAAAGTAATTACTAAATAGTTAATAATTACTAAATAGTTAGTAATTTTGCCAATTTTGGTAAAATTGGCCAAAAACAAAAAAATTACATACTAAAATCACTAGCCAGTTGTGTCTGAGTTTAGCGAACCGACTATATCGTCCTATTAGAGGTAAAACTCACTAAGTGCACTTTTTGGAGATTTTGACATTTTCATCGATTTGAACTCAATACGGTACTGCCCAGCCATGGAGAAATCACCTGAGGCTCTACCTCTTCTAATTGATGAGATAATTTATGGTACAATTCACTAAGTGCATTATTGTGAATTTCGGTTTCAGGGTAAAATCCATTAAAACTTATTATTGCACTTAGTAAATTTTTCCTTACAATCTAGAATGCATTCTTGTGAATTTTGGTTTTAGGGTAAAACCCATCAAAACTTATTATTGCATTTTGTGAATTTTTCCTTACAATCTGGAGTGCCGGATCGGTACTTAGTGATCTTTCAAACAATAAATAATTAGTAACTATAAAAATGGATGTTGATATTTCAACAATAATAATTTACTTCTGTTTTTGATACCTCTCTTTTGTAGAAACTCTTTTGTAGAAACTCATTTAATTGCTTATTAACATTTTATTCATTATCATTTATTACCATTACCAGATTCTCAGCTTTAGTTCCGTTAGAGGTTAGATAATCTGTTTTAGGTTTAACATATTGTAATATAATGCTTATAGTTAAAACCATAACTTATAGTTTATGGAGACAAATTCATTATTTTCTCAATATCCAACAATTGTGTTCATGGAGAAACTCATCAAGTACAAAGTGTGGTTAGTGAGTTTTACCTCTAATAGGATATCAATAACCAAAAATTGTGTTCATGGAAAAACTCATCAAGCACAAAAATTGATCTAATATTGATTATATCATAGTTACTGTGACGAAACATGGCTTAAAATATTTGTTTTTATTTATTCTTTAAAGTTGCAGTAAAAAAATATTCAAGTCAGGTGAATTTAAAAAACAATTTGTACCTTTAAATCGATTTTTCTCCACTTTCTGAAAAGTGTAGTTAGTAAGTTTTACCTCTAATTGGACGATATAATCCGAAAGTCGCGTTAAAAATAAAACGGGAGACTAATATTATAAAATCTTTTATTGCGATTTTCTCAAAATTCTAAATTTTGATTCATTTCCCTATGAAACTGAGTATCAATATGTGCTTTCCAATTTACACTAAATATCCAAGATGTCAATATTGAAGGCTGAAGGCAAGAATCGGCAATCAAAGAGATATTATTATTTACCTTCAATTTAGCCGTGGGGGCGAGAACTTTCTCAGCCGATTCAAGTTTACAAATCAACAAAAACTCAAAAACAACAATCAAGCGATATTTACTGCTTTGTCTCAGCAAGAACAAAGTTATTTAGGAAGTTCTGGTGTTCTCTTTAACACTTAAAACAAATTTTAAAACTTTGTTTGTGAAGGAAATATAACAAGCTATTATTTCTGAAGAGTTGTGTGTTTGTTGAAGTTGATCGATACTTGATAAATACTGTTTGTGAACAATATCTGGAATGGATGCATTGCATACTATTTTATTTTTCCAGTCGCTTTGTAAACAAATAATGTAATAACCTGTTTATAACAGAAATGGTGCATTGGTCGATTTACTCGATGCTACTAAAAAAGGCATTGTCTGCATGTCTACAACGTGTGGTATATTGAATATAAGAATAAAAAACCGCTAAACGTAGCGACATACACAATATTCCAGCTATCAAAGATCTGATATGAATATTACGTGGCGCAAAAATGTATTTTCATTTCAATGGACAATAAAATTCTAGTTTTATTTTGAAAGATTTTTCGATAATATTTGCTAAATTTAAAGTAAATCGCGTTAAAAAGAGCCTAAAACTGTACACTTTATCAATGGTACTCTTTTGTGGCCCGTTTTACTTCAAAATTAGCAAATATTATGGAAAAACATTTCAAAATAAAACTAGAATTTTATTTTCCGTCAAAATGAAATAGTTATCTTCCTAACAAGTGCAGAAAGTCATTCTTTTCCGCACGCGACTGCGGTTTGCCGAACGACGCGAAGCGGGAGTTCGGCAAGCAGTCGAGTGCGGAAAAGAGACTTTGCACGCTCGTAGAAAAATACATTTTTGCGTCACGCAATATTCATATCAGCCCTTTTTTGGCGGGAATACTGACTCGATAATAAACAACGGATTATCTAGAATGTTTAGTATATTGAATAATAATGGGTATTTTGGATTAGCCATGAAAGCTGTATAAAGAGAGCATGTACAGCTGGTTCCAAAAAAAACTGATACGACCCTTAAAGCGTATTTTGTAGAAAATTGAGCAGTGTACTTTCTTCTTCTTCTTCTTTTTGTTTTCGTCTCGCAGAAAGGCAATTACCGGCACGATTTGTAGGCGATCTTGATGTAGTCTGGCTCTAAGCCATATCAAAATCGCTGACTATGTTCTTGTAAAAAGCTTTTGATGAGGTGTGATATAATGAATATGAGTTTAATTATATTTAATTTATTATATTTTGAAGGAAAAATACTTATTATTTACATACTGTCACTGTCACTGCCAAATCTTAAAATTTGTCAGATAACTTCAACCTCAAAAAATGGCTGTTTGTGTGTTTATTTTATTATTTGTCTGTCATAATAAATATAATATAATGTCAGACCAATCATACACTGCTCAAAATGATCAAATCTTACTAAGAGTCGTATCAGTTTTTTTTCGGAACCAGCTGTACATATGTGAAATTATCATAATTTCAGAGTTTGTGGCCTGTATTATAGGGCTGGTTAAAGATGAATTGGAAGAGGTAATTAAATGTTATACAAACAATCAGGGCCGCCGAGAGGGATGAGCGGGCCCCGGTAAAAAGTTAAGAGCATCCCCGGACAAAGTGAAGAGCGAAAAATTTTTTTTAAATTTTTATAGAAATAAATTATCGTATATAATATCACAAGAGAGAAAATTTTGCCGGCAATATTTTCGACTGGTATGAAAGTTTGTTGCCTGGCAATTTTCGCGAATTAAATTTTGACTTAAATCACAAGACGTCAGTCGAGTGATTTTGTCAAAATTTCATAAGCGAAAATTACCAAAAGGCAACGAACTTGAATGAAACCAGGAGAAAATTTTGCCGGTAAATAATTTTCTCTCGAATGATATTCGACAAGACTATTTCACAAGACAATTAATGCACCATATCAACGAAATATAATTTTTATTTATTTGTTATTACCAGAAACTTTCGTGACGGATCTGTCATAATTTTGTCGCTGAGAAATCACGTCGCTAACGAGTTTTGTCAGTAGGAAACGATGCGTTGCTATGACGTTTTATCAGTTAAAAACAGTCTAGTGAAATAGTCAATAATAAATATTACGAAACGTTTCAAATCTACATTTTATTAAATTTTGATTTTTATAATAGTGATTATTTCATTCATAGGAGATTCTGATCAATAGAAAGCTACAGAAATCTGCATTAAATCGATAATTTTTGATAATCTCCCGTCGTTAAGTATATTACGTCAGATGCCCTTCGTTGCTACGAAAAAATACATTCAGTGACATTAATGACAATTAATGTTTTAAAAATTATAGAAGTGATGACTTTCAATCGTCAAATATTTATAAAAACTGTGTGTTTAATGGTACTTACATAAACAAATTAAAATAAAATTTTGGTTTTGAACAGTTTTATTCATGAAATAATCGCAACAAATTGCACCCGACCTCTGAAATTAATATAGAATTTTTGCTCTTGTGACACTTTGACATAATTTCACTCGTCTTCGGCTCGTGAAATTAAAACTGTCAAAGTGTCACTCGGGAAAAATTCAATAATTTCAGAGCTCTTGTGCAATTACTACTGAAAATTTTTATAGTGGTTTCCGAGATTTTTGATTGGCAGATGTCTATAATTTCCGAAAAATCGAATGATTTTACCAAATCATCCTCAATACCCAAAGTTGTTAGGCCAGTTAACGGATCCTGTTTCATTGTAGATCTCGTAGCATTTTTTATGCGAGAGAGAAAGGAGATTAGGAGATAATGATTCCAATTTGAGATGTTTAATGTTATTAAGTAAATTTATCGTGGAAAGTTGAAATTCACCAATATTATCTCTGTCTTAAATGAAAAATTTGATCTATTAAATTCTTCACTGATATCTTCTTTAGAAAACTCGCGCACTGTATCAATTTTTTTCTTAATATTGTCGTCTTCATCTCGGAATGTCCATAAAATGTTAAATAGCGAATGTTTATTTGCCGCATTAAACCTTCTAGTTAAATTATTGGTTATTATACAATATATGACAATATTACATATTTCACAGCGAAATATTTCGTCGGGGTCAAAATTATCAGTGGCGTCACTATTAGGCCCAGGCAAATCATCAACAAATCTCGCGGGCTTCTTGTGTCGTTTTTAGAATAAAACAATAATATATTTCAAAATAGAAGTAAATATCATATTAAATATAGCAGAGCTGCCTAATTGGCTCTGCCAAAGCCATTTTTTAGGAAAAAAAATATAGCAGAGTAATAATTAAACGCATTATGCACATAAAGTGAAGAGCAAAACAACGGGAAAAATTACGTCTTTGGTCTGGTCAACGCCGGGCCCTTATATCGTCGGACCCCGGTAAAATGTACCGGCTGTACCCCCTCTCGGCGGGCCTGCAAACAATAGCATAATCAAGTTCTTCAAAAAGGCTTATTCATATAACTGTTATTTCATTTGCGTATCAATAGTCATCGCATATACAAATTTCACAAGCGGTGGTTTGTCTTACGAGGTTTAATCGTTAATAATTAACGTTAATAATCGTTAATAATTTTCTTTAGCAGATTAGTGGTTTTTGTCTTATAACTGATAAGCTGTATGTTTTCACTGTACTCTATGTTTCTATTTGAGTAGACGTTCACTAAGAGAGACACAAAAAGCAAAAAAGCAAATTTATTATATACGGGAACAAATAGTAAAGGGTATATTTAATAAGAGTGGCGCTATTACAGAGGTTTGCGATACTTTAGCGCGTGGTAATAGTGGTTAGTACTAAGAAAGTATATAAGAGCGGAAAAAGCCTCTTTTCACTTCAAGAGGAGAAGTCAGAGAGGGATAGAGAGAGGGATAGAGAGAGGGATAGAGAGAGAGAGAGAGCGAGAGAGAGAGAGACAGACAGAGAGAGAGAGAGAGCGAGAGAGAGAGAGAGAGACAGACAGAGAGAGAGAGAGAGAGAGAGAGAGAGAGAGAGAGAGAGAGAGAGAGAGAGAGAGAGAGAGAGTGAGTCCCTTAGAATAAATAAAAAGTTTCTTTTGAATTAAATATTTGCAACTAAAAATCACACCAAATTTTCTCTTTTATTTTCACCTCTGTAACTTATTAAAATAAACATTATAGAAGTTTTCAGGGGCTTTCAGCCCTCAGGTATAATGTAATCTTTCATTCTGCGTTTAAATTTTTAAAAAATATTTATTAGTTTTCTCAGGATTCGAAAAAAGTGAATACATTTAAAACATATTGAACATTTTGACAGGCGAAATTTTGCGCCCGTCCCCTTGGGCACCAACTGTTTTTAAAAGAAAAATTGTAAAACAAAAATTCTAGACAACGGAGTTGCCAATGACCGTTCAAGAGATGAGGTAGCTGAACATCTGAACGTTTTCAACTCAAGTGAGGGTCAAATGGTGCCCGGGGCCTAATCATGTAATATTTACAACATCATATAATATCAACAACATATTACTTATAACATTTCTAGTCAATGTTTCCATGGCTGTATAATTTTAAATGGTTTTTACCCAAATATTTTCAATTTTGGTGGCTTAGCATGTGAGCATCCTGTTCAGCACTGATGATGATCTGTAATCAGATCGAAAACATTCTGCATATGTGGAGTTGCCCTGTTTAGTAGAGTTTAATAAATTATATAATATAATAGTCTCCCGTTATATACCGCTGACGCGGCTTTGGGATTATAGTAGGGTAGTATGCTATATCTAGGACCTACGGTATACAAGAAAGGTAACAGGGCCAGTGCTACGCTTTAACCTCCTATTATTACCCCTTGTTTTTTCCAAGGTAGGTACTCATTTTATTCAGGCTGAGTCGACCTGGGGCCTATAGACATTTTAAAAATATCTAGTTGTTCTTGCCGGCGCTGGGATTTGAACCCCGGCCTACCAGCACGCCAATCAAGCATATTACCGCCTGAGCTACGCCGGCCCTAATACATTATATATACCTTTTACTAAATATTTAAATTATATCTTTCACTCTAATATTCCGTTTGAATTATAACTCGAAAAACCTTTACTCCAACTAATATCAAATCAGTAGAGTATCTAGCTAATTTTTGTTTTGCGGGTAGTGTGTAGAGTAAATTTAAAAAGTTTAAAATTTCTTGTACATGCAGCATCTCAACGGTTTCAATTAGAATGCAATATGCGAGTTCGTTACTTGCTTCTGGCTTTCAAATTTTCCCATGAAAATTCAAATCCGTTTGGTGCAATTCATTTGCGGACACAGTTGTTCATTTTCTAATTACTTTTAGTATGTGTTCTTTACAAATAGTCCACAGTAAGACTTTTGTAATCATCTTCCAAAAAGGACGATGTACTAAAAACTAAAATAACATGGACTAAATAACAGTTCAAAATTTTACATTTGTACATAGTAATTAATTAAATTTATTATTTTCTTGTAATTAAGGACAAACAAATACATACTAACAAATAAAAGCCCAGGTCCAGATGAAATATACCCAGAAACTTTATAATTAATCAGTGAAGAAAATATCGAAATATTATTTGTCCTTTTATTCAATCGCATTTGTGATACAGGAAAAAAATTCCAAGACTGGCTTTTTCATCTAAACGTGCCTATCTTCATAGTGGCCAGTCTTTTGGTAAGTAACCAGTCTCATATATGTTGTTGAATAACTTCGTAAGAGCTTTAATTTGGTGTGCCTCTAATAGCTTTAAAATTTCATCATGCACCTCATCAGGTCCTGGTGATTTCCCATCTTTAATCCGCTTAATGGCCATAGTTACTTCTTCGTTTGTTATTTCTGGGTCGTAGGGATTGTCTATTTCATACAAATATGTCTTGACATATGTAAAATATAAATTGTTATTTATATCTCAGATATGTTTATCAAAAATGTATCGCAAAGGATTTTCATCACTGGATGGATTTCCATTATGTTAATGTGATAAACCTATTGATTATTGTTTTTTTTTTAATTGTAGAAACAGATTGCAATAAATAAAGGATGTTTAAAAAAGGGATTGTCTATTTCATACAGACTTCGTGCAGCATCTTCGAATAATTCTTGCATGTATTCTTTCCATCTTCTTAATTTATCTTCAATTGTAATCAAAATATGACCTTATATGCCTGTTTGCGTTGTTTTACTTCTTTAATCTTTTTCTGCATATGGAAATCGCCATGTTTGCGTTGTAGTGTTTCAATTTCCGTACATTTCTCCATCAGCCATGCTCCTTTTGCCCCTTTTATTTTCCTTAGTATACTATTATGCAACTTTTTGTATTCATTGTCATTTCTACCTTTTAATTTCCTTCGCTCTTCCATCATCTGCAATATTTCATCTGCCATCCATTCTTGCTTTTTTCTTTTGTTTATTTAAGACAAGATATTCATGCGAAAGTGTATTAATAGATGTCTTCATTTCATTCCATTGTTCTTCTATGCCACTTGGAGCGTCTTCAACTATTTTTGCAACATTCTTATTAATCTCTGTTTTTACTTTTTCCTGGATGTTATTTTCTTTCAGTAGTTTTATATCCATCTTGGGTCTCATTTTCTTATTAATTATTTTGAGTCGTATGTTGATATTTGCAACTAATAGACTATGATCTGAGAAGACATCCGCGCCTAGATAATAATATGTTGTTGTTGAGGTGACAGAATTTCTAAACCTTTTGTTTATGTTGACAAGATCCATTTGGTTTCTTATGATTTTTCCTGGGGTATCACCGGATGCTTTCCATGTATAAAGCCTTCTTGGATGTAATTTAAAAAGTGTGTTCATTACAACCATATCCGTCTCTTGCCAGAATTGTATCAGACTTTCTCCTTTTTCGTTACTTGTGCCAAAAAATTGCACAATTGGGCGTTGAAATCGCCCATGATAATAGTTAGCTCATATTTTTTTGTCAGCTTTAGAGAGTTTTGTAGAGTCTGGTAGAAATTTTCTATTTCTTCTTCAGTTGATTCGGATGTCGGTGCGTAGACCTGAATGCTATTTATATTAGAGGAACTTGAATTAATCGTCAATACCATAACTCTGTCTGATATGGGCGTAAATCCTATTACTGCTTTGGCTATTTCCCTTTTTACTATGATCGCTACGCCATTTCTGTCTCTGTTGTGTCATCTCCCGAATAATAGATATGGTGTTCAACTATAATTTTTATGCCAGAAATTGGCCATCGAACTTTCACTGCATCCTAAAATATCTATGTTTAGGCGAGTCATTTCTTCAATAATATTTGCTGCCTTGCCTGCTTGGTACATGCTTCGAATGTTCCACTTTTTCACTTTTGGGACATTATTGGGCGACCGGCACATTATTAGCACCCTCTCCCCACTTAAGAGTTGCCTGGGACTGAGAGCCGTTTGTTTTGGGTTTTCAGCCATTGTGCTGCCTGGTTATGGTGTCCTTACGGATCTTTAATGTGGTAGTCATCCCATGGCTTTTCACATCTCAATGCTGTTGGCTAATTTAGCTCCTCCGTCTTCTGAGTCAATTTCCCAACTCCAGGGCAATGAAGTGCCCTACCAAGTGTCGGTTCTTCCACCCGTAGCTGTTGACCAACAAATGGGGGATTACTTATACCGGTAATCGTTCGGTTCAATATTCATCACAATACCAAAAAAGCCAAATCCTGCAACGAGTTCCGTCTTATAAGCCTTATGAGTCATACAGTAAAAGTCCTGTTAACAGTCAAACATAATCGAATCAATAGAAAGTGTGAATCAATCATCGGAGACGATCAGTTTGGATTCAGAGCCGGCATTTGAACGAGAGAAGCTCCATTGGGTTTACTAGTTCTCGCAAAAAAATGCTACGACCAACATAAAGATATATTTATATGCTTTATAGAATTTGAAAAAGCTTTTGATGGAGTAAGACACGACCTACTATTAGAATGTTTGCAAGAAGGTCTGTAGCAAGGTCAAAAGTAGAAACCAGAGGGGAGTTAGACAAGGATGTGTTCTGTCGCTCATGCTGTTTAATCCTTACTCCGAATTTCTATTTAAAGAGGCATTGGAGGATTCCAAGGATGGAGTCAAGGTGAATGGCGTAAATATCAACAGCATCAGATACCCTGATGATAAGGTGTTGATTGCGGATTTCGACTTGGGTCTACAACGACTCTCGACAAGACCAACTCGACCTGTGAGCAATTTGGTATGGAAATAAACAATAAAAAACCCAAAGTGAAGTCAATCCGAAAAAACCGAGACGTACCTCAACCTTGCAAAATAAATGGGGACGTTTTAGAACAGATCGGTAGATTTAAGTACATGGGATGTTGGATCGATAGCAGCCAAAATCCTGATCTAGAAATAAGAACGACAATAGAACAGGTTAGAAAATCTTTCGAAAAAAGAACTGTTTTGTAATCCGCGCATAAAACTCGAAATTCAACTACGTTTATCAAAATGCTAGGTCTGGTCGACTCTTCTGTAGGCGGTGGAGACGTAGGCCCTTAAAACATTCTTCTTCTTAAGGTGCCTATCCGTTCCGGATGTTGGCGATCAGCATGGCTATTCTAACTTTGCTTGCTGCTATTCTGAATAGTCCAGTTGTCGATGTATTAAACCACTTTCTCAGGTTTTGAACGCATGTCAAAATTTTCAATGTATTTTAAATGTATTAATTATTTTTTTTCGAATCCTGGGAAAACTATTAAATATTTTTGAAAAATTTAAACGCAGAATGAAAGACTACTTTATTACTGAGGGCCGAAAGTCCCTTAGAATAAATAAAAAGTTTCTTTTGATTAAAATATTTGCAATTAAAAGTCACACTAAATTTTCTCTTTTATTTTCGCTGCTGTAACTCATTAAAATAAACACTAAATAAGTTTTCAGGAACTTTCGACCCTCGGTAATAATGTATAATGTAATGTTTCAAAAATATTTATTAGTTTTCTCAGGATTCGAAAAAATTGAATACATTTAAAAAGCATTGAAAATTTTGACATGCGTCAAAATTTTGCATTTTGCTCCGTTCCCCTTAATATAATCGTGCTGTGCCGTATTTTATTAATTCAACAATAATGTTTTCTGGTCCACGTGCCTTGTCATTTTTTAACGATTTACATATCTCTTCTACTTCTTTCGATGTTATTCGTATAGGTTTTTTTTATAACACCTGTACGATGTTTGTATACTGCTATCGGGTCACAAATGACCAATTATCAGTTATTATCTGACCTAACTTAATAACAACAAATACGTAGATCTAAGGGCATACCCTATGGCTTACTCTTATTACATCTATCAACTAATGCACTACAACTAACATGCAATAACATCACAGCACTATGCTCTGTTTTTACACTAAATTGTTACACATTTACACTAACTCAAATGGTTTTGTCCTCATGAGTATTCTCTTTAGTTCAGTGTTGTCACGAAGCTGGATTGCCTCGACATTCACATGACTATGCAGCCTCTGCTCGTAACTTGCTGCTGTTCTCTTGATTGCTTGGTCACAGTTTCCATACCCAGGTCCTGGTGGAGGTTGCTGTTATGGATATACCAAGGAGCATCAACAATGTTCCTCAGTACTTTGTTTTGAAATCTCTGTATAATATGTAGGTTACTAGCTTTGGTACAGCCCCAGAGTTGGCACCCATATACCCATACTGGCCTCAGTACTTGTTTGTAAATCGATAATTTATTATGAATGGATAATGTTGAATTTTTTCCAATCATCCAATACAATTTCTTATACCTCATATCTAGCTCCCTTCTTTTCTTTTTGACATGGACTTTCCAGCGCAGCCTCGCATCTAGGGTGATGCCCAAGTATTTTGCTGATGTTGCATAAGGAACTTGGGTACCATTTATTCTAACTAGGAACTTTTCTATTTTTTTATTTGTGAAGTTAATGTGTGCCGATTTAGACTCATTTACTTTTATTCGCCATTTTCTGGTCCATGTATGTATTGTATTTACTGAGAGTTGCAACTTATCAGTCGCTTCTTCACTAGTGTCTCCTATCGCTAGTATAGCTGTATCATCAGCGAAGGTGGCAATAGTGTTCTGTTCTAGTTCTGGAATGTCACACGTATACAATGGGTACAGGACCGGACCTAATACGCTCGCTTGTGGCACGCCAGCTTTGATCTCCCTTAAATCGGAGTACACTTCTTCTTGTTTAACTCTGAAATATCTATTCGCAATGTATGATTCTAGGATTTCCGAATACTGTTTAGGCATGAACGTTCTTAGTTTATAGTTTAAACCCTCATGCCAGACTTTATCAAATGCCTGTGCTACGTCCAAGAAGATTGTAGAGCAGACTTTCTTTTCTTCTAATGTTTTTTCTATTATATTTGTTATTAGGTGAACTTGATCTATAGTGGAATGTTTATTTCTGAAACCAAATTGATGATTTGGTATAAGATTTTTTCTTTCTATTACTGGTTTTAATCTTTTCAATAGAAGTTTTTCAAATATTGACATCACCGGAAGGAGTGATATTGGTCGATACGATGTCGCTTCATTAGGAAGTTTACCTGGTTTAGCGATCATAATGACTTCGGCGACTTTCCAGAGTCTCGGAACATAACCCAATCTAAAAGCAGCACTTATTAGGTTTGTCAGCTTAATTATGGCTTTTCTTGGGAGATTTTTTAATAGTTCTCCTGTTACGAGATCATATCCTGGAGCTTTCTTAGGATTTATATTCTCTTTTATCACTGTTGATACTTCTCTAACTAATGTCAACGTTATTCTTTCTTCCGTTTGGAATGGTTCTTCCCATCTCAGTTCTTCACCATCACTGTCGTTGGATTTGAACGTGCTTTCTAAATGATCTGCAAATCTTTCTGCTTTCTGTTCGTTACTTCTAGCCCAGTTGCCGTTTTCCAACTTGATAGGAGGAGAATGAATAATTGGTCTCTTCATTCTTTTTGTTGCCTTCCATAACGAATAATCTGTGTTCTGGTCAGCTGTTAAATTACTTAAAAAAGAATCAATTGTTGAATTTTTTATATTCTGTATCTCCCTTTTCAGTTTTTGTGTAGCATTATTTAGACTAGTTTTGTCTCGTGGAGCTCTGTATTGCTGCCATTTTTTTCTTAACTTTCTTTTTTCTAATATCAGTTCTCTGGATTCTTTTGGATAATCGTTCCCTTTTGTTCTGGGAGTTATTGTGGGACTAGTTTCCCAAGCTACCTGTTGGATAGTTTTTATAAAATATTCTAATTCGTCATCAAGTTGCCTGGTGTTTCTCAATGGCACAGCAAGATTAATTTTGTGTTCAATGTTTATTTTGAAGCTATCCCAGTCAGTTTTTTTATTAGTCAATATTTGATTGAACTATTTTTTGATTACTGTATCACACATAGTTAAAATTATCGGTGAGTGATCAGAGTTCATGTCGCAGCCATCATTGATATACGTATAAGTGAGGCTAGTTTATATTATCGGTTTCTTTGTTATCTTAAAGTATCAGTAGTAATTTCATGAGAGCTCTAAAATTATCGATTTGTATCCCGAGTGACACTTTGACAAATTATTTCAAAGTGGCATGAGGGAACAAATCGATAATAATTTTAGAGGTCGAGGGTAATTAGCTGAGATTATTTCATGAATAAAGCTGTCTTTTTAAATCATTTTAACTAATATTTTGTTCATATCTTCACGTGAATATTTGCTAAAGGTGTTTCTTGGTGTTCTCTGTGATAAGTTGTAAAACATTAATTGTCATTAATGTCACTGAATGTCGAATGTTCATTTTTGCATAGTAACGAAGAGCATCTGACATAATGCTTGACGACGGGATATTATAAAAAATTATAAGTAGTAATTGCACAAGAGCTCTGAAATTATTGAATTTTTCCCGAGTGACACTTTGACAGTTTTACTGCGAAGTAAAAGACTGTTTCACGAGCCGAAGGCGAGTGAAATTATGTCAAAGTCAATTATGTCACGAGAGCAAAAATTCTATATTAATTTCAGAGGTCGAGTGCAATTTGTTGCGATTATTTCATGAATAAAACTGTTCAAAACCAAAATTTTATTGTAATTTATTTATGTAAGTACCATTAAACACACAGTTTTTATAAATATTTGACGATTGAAAGTCATCACTTTTATAATTTTTAAAACATTAATTGTCATTAATGTCACTGAATGTATTTTTTCGTAGCAACGAAGGGCATCTGACGTAATATACTTAACGACGGGTGATTATCAAAAATTATCGATTTAATTCAGATTTCTGTAGCTTTCTATTGGTCAGAATCTCCTATGAATGAAATAATCAGGTATAATATCACAAGAGAGTGAGAATAAATTGAAAATAATGCGACAGTTTTTCGAAAATTTGTTGTCTGGCAATAGACACGAGAGCCCGCAGGACTCGAGTGGCTATTGCCCAATGACAACAAATTTGAGTAAAAATGAAGCATTATTTTCTTATTTATCCTTAGTGTCGTGTGATATTTGTAAGATTATTTTTTAATGCGTATGTTATGGATATTTTCTTAAATGTGACATTTGTCAAAACTAGGAAACTGGTTGCCATTAAACAGAAAAAATCTACTTAAAAAAATTCTATCGGTAATTTTCTACAGTAGATAATTCTCAGTAAAATTTTAATCTGATTGGACAGAATTAAACACGTGATCAAATATCTTACTATACGATTGGAAGTTAAAATCATGAAAAAATAATCACTTTAATTTTTATTTCTGTAGCTTTCTATTGGTCAGAATCTCCTATGAATGAAATTTTCAATATAACTACGCTCTCTTGAGCCCTTTTGTTCTTTCGTACCCTACTGTAGAAGTATTTGAATTCTTCAATGTTTTCTGATCCGTTTTCGTTTTGTTTCGTTTATCACTGTAATATCCATGTTCAATCTGTTCGATTCGTTTTTTTTTTGTAGAGACCTTTTACGTTCCAAGTTCCAAAACTCATTATCTTTTTTTGCAGCGTGTGTCGCGCGTCGTCGTTTATTCATCAATCGAGGTGTTTTGTTGGATTTTTTATCATTGTTGGATTTCCGGTTTAGCTTGTTAGAATGAAGGTTTTGATTTTGTTATTTGTTTAGTATACAGCTGCAATACGCTGATAAATAAAAATCACTTAATTTAAAACAGACGATTTCAAGAATATAAAGCTTGTACATTCCTAAAATTTCACTACTTACTGGATTTAACACAATAATGCAAATTTTTTGAAGTGAAAACTTCTGTAGCGACGTTTTACACTTTTTGAATGGGGAAAAAGCATTGAATTCGCGACCGTCGTCGCTTTGTCGAAATAAATTCGCACGCAACGCGTTTATAATATAGATATAGGACTTCTTTTTGGATGGGGAAAAAGCATTAAATTCGCGACATCGCTTCGGGGAAATAAATTCTGTACGTATATTTACATTATATTATTAGTGCAGTCACTGAAGGTGGATATGAGCTATTACCTCCGATTTCGTTGAACCTCCATCGATTTGCATGAAAATTGGTGACTGGTTAGAGGATAGCTCAAGGAACAAAGGTGACGTGGTGCTAACTTGCGCTTTTACCTTGGGGGTGGATGCCACCCCTCCTCGGGGGTGAAAATTATTTTATTAAAAATACCCCCACAATTCGATAGAGGGACAAATTTTAAGCAAAATTTGTTATATAAAGTTATTAAAATAAATCAAAACTTTTTGAGTTATCAAAGATCAAAAATTTTAATTTTTCGTGAGAAAAATGCATGTTTTTAACCGATTTTTCATAAATAACTCAAAAACAAAAGTTTTTAAAAAAAGTTATTAGTATCAAAATTGAGGCTAATAAAAAATCAAATGAACTCCTTACTGGAAAAACCTTTTAATGTTAACTTAAAATGAGTTATAGGTAATTGAATGTATATTTCTTTCGTCGAGTACCCAAATCTAAGTATTCAAGCTAAAATACCGGGAAAATGATGCATTTTATAACATAAACTTATTAAACATTTGTCAAAGTTCCTAGAAATATCTATCAAATAAGCTCTCGCACAAGATGATATTCTTGTTCTCATGATCATTTTTCAGTGCGTCATTAATTATGACGTCATATACTGTATTGGGTGTGTCGAGACTTATTTCATGTAATTATTGACGAATCTGACAGATGCTAGAATCGTACTTAGCCATAGGTGAAAAGCTGGTGGAATTAAACTAATTAGTAATTTAGTATATTCGATTTTAACACAATATGTTAACAAGTAAACCATATTGTTAAAATTTATAAATATGGAAACATTAAAAAATGACACAAAACTATCCATTAATTGTGTTTTTATCTCCTTCTCTAGGTACTGTCTCCGCTTCAAAAGTTGGCAGTCATCAGAGCGATCTTTATTTCTGAAACCGCGGCTCTAAATAATTCATTGTTATTACATCCAAACCAGTTCCTAAGGTTTTTCAGCCATGAGTTACGTCTCCTTACTATAGATCTTTTTCTTGCATAATGACCTGGAGTATTTGATATACATCTCTCATCACATGTCCCATATATCTCAGTTTTCTTCTAATTTGTTAGTTCTTCTCGTTCCTTATGCGTAAGTCTCATTACCTCCACGTTGGCTATTCTATCTACTCATGAGATATTTAGCACTCTTCGGTACATCTCAAATGTCTCTAGTCTCCTCACGCCAATGACTAACTTTTAACGAACTAAATTCTAAACCAAAACACAAAAAAATGCACAAAGACGTTGTGAAACACAAGGGAAGTCGAATTCGAAATTTCAAAATGACAGGTACACAAAATACTGACCTGAATAATAACCGTCACTTGACTCTTTGACACTTCTAAAAAATGGCCAAAATGAACGAAGTTTTCGTCAAATGTTCGTAATACGTGTATTTGATTGGCTAGAAAAAACGCGCATTCTAAATATCAACGAATCAAACGTAGGTTAGGAATAGACATCTTATGTATATAACCATTGTAATGCTGCATTATTTTTGTGTTTAATCACGGAGCTACCGCTTTTTCCGTCTCATCTAACTTAATGCATTAGAGAGAAATCGAAAAACTGTGACGCACTGAAAAATGATCATGAGAACAAGAATAGCATTAAAATTTAAGCACCAAAAACGTTTCAAAATTTATATTTTAAAAATTTTTCCAAAAAATGTTATTGATTTTTTGTAAATAACTTTGTTAATTTTTAAGATATCAGGTTCACCTAAAAAGTAATTAAAACTTGATTTCAAGAGCTATTAAAACGCGTCGAGCTTAGTCTTTAAACCTCTTACTTTTTTAAAAATAAAAGGTTAAATTGCCCCGGTTACATGGTTTTCGCAGCAAAATTGAAATTTTAAACGTTTCTATTTCGGTTATTTTTTACTCTACGGAAATAGTAAAATGAGTAAAGTATTTGGAACAGAAAAAATAAAATTTAGTTATATATCATTTTTACGTATATTGAGTATTTTTGAAGTTATTATCAAAAGAAAATTAAAAGTACGATAATTTTAAAAATTCTGATTTTTTAAAATTATATCTTTTTTTCCAAAAATATGCATTCTAAACCAGTCAAAATTCTTGAAATCATTAACTATATGTTTTATTTTTCACTTTTTCCTAAAAAAATCGAAAGGGTTCTCTTATTTTCATCATAACTTGCTTAATTTTGATGCTATTAACTTCTACTGAAGCTCATTTGATAGGTAATTTGAAGTATTTTGACAAGTGTTTAACAAGTATATTCTATAAAATGCATCGTTTTCCCGTTATGTAAGCTTGAATACTTAGATTTGAAGACTCGTCGAAAAAAATATACATTCAATTACCCATAGCTCACTTTGAAATAACATTAGTTTAGTTCTTTAAGTGGGTATTGTATTAAATTTTTTATTATATTTAATTTTGGTAATAATAACTTTTTACAAAAGCTTATAGTTTTTGAGTAATACGTGAAAAACAGCTTTAAAACATGCATTTTTTTAAGAAAAAATAAAATCTGTGATATTTAATAACTCAAAAAGTATTGGTTTATGTTAATCACTTTATATAACCATTTTGCTTAGAAGTTGCCCCTCTATCGCTTTCTGGTATTATTTTTAATAAAAAAAAATTTCACCCACGAGAAGGGGTGGCATCCACCCCCAGGGTAAAAGCCGCAAGTTGTCATCATGTCACCTTTGTTCCTTGAAGTATCTTCTAACTACTCACCAATTTTCATGAAAATCGATGAAGGTTCAACGAAATCGGAGGTGAAAACCTTCAGTGACTCCACTATATGAGTATGTATAAATAAAGGTATAGCACTTTTTTGGATGGAGAAAAAGCATTGAACTCGCGACCGTTATCGCTACGGTGAGATATCAGAAATTTATATACTATATGTTGAACAACAAATTCAACTACATCTTAGAGCTTTTTATGCATGCATGTTTTTTTAGAAGTTTTTGATGCATGCATTATTCCGATATTCACAAATATGGATAATCACAAAAAAGAATATCAATATACTCAGAGTCACTCAACACGCGATGGAAAGAGCAATGTTAGGCATACCACATAAGGATAGGAAAACAAGCACATGGATAAGACAGAAAGCGAAAGTAACCAATGTACTACAAACATCATTAAAATTGAAATGGGAATACGCTGGACATGTAGCTAGGAGCGATCTAAATAAATGGCACAGAACAATTCTAACCTGGAGACCATACCAACACAAAAGACCCAGAGGCAAACCTCCTCCGTCCATGAGATGGACAGATAATCTGAAACGGACTGCCGGGAAAAATTAGCTACAAGTAGCGTAAAATAAAGAACAATAGGAAGGAAAACTTGAAGAGGCTTATGTTCAGATGTGGACGTGAATGGTTAGACGAAGAAGAAGAAGAAGAAGGTTGAATTGTGTATAATTTCGACCGAAGTTATAATGGTTGGAGGAGGGATAGAGTGGTGGAGGTGGTTATTAGTTTATTGTACAACTCTACGAATAAGTAAACCGATCGAAAATATCTACCAGAACAACACGGTAAAAGAAAAAGTAGAAAGAGAACTAACTGATCCAATTGAAGCCGGTAATGGGAGATAGGAGGATTGCCTGAGTCCTCTATTGTTCAATCTGATTATGGTGAAATAATAAAAAAAATAAAAACTAACAAAGGATACCAAATGGGACAAAAGCAACTTAAAATAATCTGATATGCAGACGACGCAATACTAATCTCTCAAAGTGAAGATGATTTACAACGTATGCTGCACCAATTTAATATAACCACCAGAAAATTTAACAGGTTAATTTCCCAAAAAAAAAACACTTCTTCTTCTTCTTCATGTGCCATCTTCGTTCCGAAGGTTGGCGATCATCAGGGCTATACTTATTTTCGAAACTGCTGACCGAAACAATTCGTTGTTGCTACAGCTATACCATTCCCGAAGATTCTTTTGCCAGGAGTTTCGTCTTCTTCCTATGGACCTTTTTCCTGCTATCTTCCCCTGCATAATTATTTGAAGCAGTTCATATCTTTCGCCTCTGTGTGTCTCAAGTATTGCAGTTTTCGTTTTTTGATCGTAAATATGACTTCCTTTTCTTTATTCATTCTTCTCAAGACCTCGACGTTTGTGAGTCTCTCCGTCCATGATATTCTCAAGATTCTGCGATACATCCACAGTTCAAATGCCTCTAATTTTTTGGTATCACTCTTTTTCAGCGTCCATGACTCCATTCAGTAGAACAGCACAGAAGGTACGTAACATCTCATCAGGCGAAGTTTCATTTCAAGGCTCAAATTTCTTCCACAGAACACTCTCTTCATTTTAGTGAATATGGATCTGGCTTTTTCTATTCTTATTTTGATTTCTGCTGAGCTATCGTTGTCTCCATTTATAAAAGGGCTTAAATATTTGTATTTGCTAACTCGATCGATAATTTCATTCTGTAAATATAAATTTTGGACATTTCGTGTTGATTTCGATATTACCATAAATTTAGTTTTCTTTATGTTCAAAGATAGTTCATATTCTTCGCTGCAGTCTGCTATCTTATTCACCAATGTCTGCAGCTCTTCAAGTGTTTCTGCGATCAGAACGGTGTTGTCGGCAATTCTTAGATTGTTTAATGTAACACCATTTATTTTAATATCTATGGATTGCTCAGAGAGTGTTCTATTCATTACGTCTTCGGAATGGTTTACTGTAAAGAGACCGAAATCATTAGACCGAAAGCAGTAGACCGAACTCATTAGACCGAAAAGCACTTTACCGAAACCTCACTAGACCGAACAGCAGCAGACCGAAAAGCAGTTATTTTTACTTGTCGCAGTAAAAGAGATAAGACTAATGTAATTACAACTAAATGTTATTTGGATGGTTATTATAAACAGTTAAAATGGTGTTAAGGTCGCTCTATCCTTAATTTATTTTTACCTTCACTAATTTGTTTAACGGATGAAAATTTTTTCATATCAGACTGTACAGAGTAACAATTTACACAGTCTATATATAAAATAGTACAAAAAAATACAATAAACAAAAAGACAAATATACAAAATCTTAGCATAATTTACTTCAATCTTTTTTAATTTATTTACCATTTCGGTCTAATGCTGTTCGGTCTAATGAGGTTTCGGTAAAGTGCTTTTAGGTCTAATGAGTTCGGTCTACTGCTTTCGGTCTAATGATTTCGGTCTAATTGTCGTGTACCCTTCGGAATAGAGATTAAACAGGGTTGGTGACAGTATACACCCTTGTCTCAGTGATTTCTTCAGTGGTATGTCTCGTTTATCTAAATTCTTTTCTACCAGGAGTCTGATTAGATGATCATGCCGTACTTTATCAAAGGCCTTGTTATGATCTATGAAACACATGAATAGATCTTGATTTATCTCAAGGCATCTTTGAGACATAATGTTCGGTGCAAACAACGCCTCTCTTGTTCCGACTCCATTTCGGAATCCCAACTGGGTATCATTGATGTCCATTTCCAGCTTTCTGTGTACTCTAGTGTGTATAATTTTCAGGAATATTTTCAGTACATGGCTCATCAAACTGATTGTACGGTAATCACTACATTGTTTGGCATTCATCTTTTTTGGTATAATAACAAAGGTGGATAAAATCCATCCTTGTGGTATTTTTCCTGATGTATAAATGCTATTGAAAAGTTGAAAACTAAAATGTGGATCGAGTATTCTTCTATCAGTTTAAGGATTTCCGTTGGTATTTTATCTGGACCTGGGGCTTTACCGTTTTTCAATATTTTTAGTGCGTACATTACTTCCTCTTCCGTTATTTCTGGACCTTTGTCTCCTTGTATGCTACTTAGTTCAGATTGTTGTCTATCATCTGCAAAGAGTTCTTTAACATAGTTTTTCCATGTCTTCAACTGTTCTTCTAGTTCTGTTATTATGTTTCCGTTGACATTATACAGGGTATTTGGCTGCTTACGTTTTTGTGTACCTGCAAGTTCTTTCACTTTTTTATGTACATTAAAAATATCATATTTTGCCTGCAATTGCTCTATTTCTTCACATTTTTTTTATAAAAATATTCCTTTCTTGCTATTCTTGCTATTCTGATTTCTTTTTTGATTTCTTTATGATTATTCTCCGATTGTCCATGAGAAGAAGGATTTTATCAGTCATCCATCTTTGCTTTATTTTTGGTTTTTCTTTAGTCAGAATTTTCTTCGCAGAACTTGTTATCGCCATTTTTACGTTTTGCCATTTTTTATCTATGTTGTTCGTTGGCTGAGATGTTTTTTTTTCATGGAGTATTTTCAAATTATTATTAATACATCTTTGCAGTTCCTCCTTTACCTCCAGCTTACATAAATGACTGACGTCTATCTGGTTTGCTCTTCTTTTCTGCTCCAATCTTTTTAGTTTAATACTCATTTGCGCTATTAGAGGGTTATGGTCTGAATAGACATCTGCGCCTGGGTAAGCCTTAACGGATTTTAAGGAGTTTCTATATCGTTCGTTTATCAGTAAAAAATCAATCTGGTTTCGAATTATTCTTTGGCCATTGTCCTGGGGTGATTTCCACGTATAAAGTCTTCTCTTTGGTAAGTTAAAGAATGTATTAGATACAATCATGTTATTCTCCTGCCAGATTTAAAGCAGTCTGTCACCTCGTTCATTTCTTTTACCGAGTCCGTATTCTCCTACATGTTTGCCACTTTTTCCTTTACCAATTTTTGAGTTAAAATCACCTAAAATTACGGTGATGTCTCGTGGTTTCGTCGATTTTAATACCTGATTGGTTTCTTCGTAGAATTGTTCAATTTCGTCCTCGGATTTATCTGCAGTAAGTGCATAGATCTGTATGATATTTAGTTTACTTGTGTTTGTTTGTAGTTGGAGAAATAAGAGCCGATCTGATACTGGAGTAAAATTAATGACCGACTGCATCATAGACTTAGATACGAAAACTGCTACGTCGTATCTGTGTTGAGTACTACTGTTTCCGGAGTAATATGCTATGCCATTTTTTGTCGAAAAGCTGCCAGAATTTGGCCACCTTGCCTCACTAATGCCTAGAATGTCGACATTTAATCTTTGCATTTCTTGTATTATATTATGCATTTTGCCTGGATCATACATGCTCCTAACATTCCATGTACCAATTTTTAATACTCTCTTGGGTGTTTTTCTATTTTCTTTAAGAGTGGCATTTATTACTTCACAGGGATTTTGCTGGTTGACGACCCGGGAGGCCCTGTGGTCTTCTTGTGATATACCTCCCATTCTGGATCCTGGTCTCCGATTCCCATAATCAGTGGTTGAGTTGGCTTTTTGTTGTACAGTCATGATGATCGTACTGACATGAAAAGACACAATGCATGGGTATAACAGAAAATCCAATAAGATGTAAATTAGAGCTGGAATGTCAAATAATAGAACAAGTGATGGAGTTTAAATATCTAGGAATCTCACTATCTAGCTATGGAAAGCTCGAAACATAAGTGGAGAATCAAATAAATAGAGCAAATAGAGCCGCAGGTTGTCTGAATGAAACAATATGGAGAAATTAAATTATTGGGTAAGAAATGAAAGGCATAATTTACAAAATAGTCATCAGACCAATAATGACATACGCGACAGAAACACGATCTCACATAGAGAGGACGAAAGGAAGGCTAGAAACAGCTGATATGAAACCCCTTCGAACATCGATGGTAATACACTAGGCGACAGAGCTAGAGGTACTGATATACGAAGGAGATGCAAGCTGGACAACATTAACTGGGTCAGACACAGAAGAGTAGAATGGAATGACCACATAAGCTGAATCACAACCAATGGAGTAGGAAATATGGAAAGAGCGGTTTCCCATTAGGAAGACGATGGCACGATAACTTACATAGTAACTGGAGGTACATTGAGAAAAATAAACAGATGTCGTTGATTACGACCCGAATACGGTTATTTCTACACAAAATGAAGAATAAAATGAGTTTTTTTTGAGATACTGATAAAATATAAGCCTTTCTGCATTCGTATTTAGCATTTATTCTCTGAGTTCTCATACTAATTTTTTTTGACAAAATGAAATTTATAGTCCACTCGGGTTAGACGAATAACAGACCTAACCTTGTATTAGGATCTGCCCCAAATTTTATTTTTTTAATCTTTAGGCGGGGTCAATAGTAATTTAAATTTAAAATCTCGACTGAATTCCGCCGTTGCGTTAGCCGCCATCTTGATTTTAAACGAGAACTGTTTTTGCTCAATAGCTCCGCCATTTTCAACTTTTCGACAAGAAGTATAAGAACCAAAAGTGTTGAAAATGTGATTTTATATCATTTCTATTGCTACAAATTTTTTGTGCCGTCGATATTTTCCGAGTTATGACGGAAAATAGTGACAGCTAGAGCATAATTATTGAATTATCTCGTTTATTATTAGTTTTACGACAAAAATGTTCCTATACAAAAATAGAGAGAATTAAATTCTTCATAATTTTGACTTCTTTCATTTTTTTGTTAAGATTAATATTTAAGGTAGTACGTATGCGGTAATGGCGCAAGCGTGAGACCCGATTGATTTTGTAGCAATTGTTTTTGTTCAATATCTACGCCATTTTCAACTAAAATTGTTCCAAATATGATTTCCTACAATTTCTTTTCAACAACCTTTTTCATGCGGTTGATATTTTCCGAGTTAAGTGGGAAAATAGTAAAAAGTGGTGGGGGGAGCATAATTACTGAATTGAATCTTGTTTCCGAGCTGCCCCATATTTTATAATTCTATCCTTTAGGGGAGATTTAGTGTAAATTTAAAATCTCGACTGAATTCCGCGTTTGCATTAGCCGCCATATTGATTTTAAAGGAGAACCGTTGTTGCTTAATATCTCCGCCATTTTCAACTTTTCGACAAAAACGGTAGGAACTAAAATTTACACCACTGTCTTCTATTTTGTGCCAATACTTTTGCTTCTTTCCAGGATTTGCCTCTCTTTTGTAGAACTTTTCCAATAGCTTGGTCCCATGTTTCTCTTGGTCTTCCTCTCTTCCTCTTGATATTTACTTTCGCTTCCCAAATCATTTTTACCGGTCTTCTATCGTCTAGTCTTTGTAAATGTCCCCACCAGCTGATTTGTCTTTTTTCTATGAATTCTAAGATTGATTCCACCTCCAGATCCTCCCTTATCTGCTCATTTCTTACCCTGTCAAGTCTTGTAACTCCTCTCGCTCTTCTTAGGTACTTCATTTCCGTCGCTTGTATTCTGCTCTTCTGCCTCTCTGTTAATGTCCACGATTCACAACCGAAGGTGAGTATGGGTCTATATATTGCCTTAAAAACTTTCATTTTTGTACTTTGCGCTATTTCCTTTTTTCCTATAAAAGTTGTGTTCATTGCATAATATGAATTTAGTGCTTTCTCTATACGTTTATCGATTTCTAAACCTTGTTGACCTGAATCTTCAATTTTTACACCCAGGTATTCGAAGCATTCAACTTGTTGTATATGTATACCATTGATCTGTATACTCACGTTTTCTTTAGTTTCTGCTACTACCATCACTTTTGTTTTTGTTAGGTTTAGTTTCATGCCACTTTCTTCTAATATTTCACTCCACGTTTGTAAGTTTTCTTGTAGGTCCTTTTCTTTTGTTGCCATTATAACGATGTCATCTGCAAAAGCACACTCTGATATTTCGATCGGTTGTAAGTTTTTGTATCCTACAAATAGGTGTTTTGTTCTCTGACTACATTTTTTAATTATTTCGTCCATAAACAACGTAAACAATGTTGGACTTAGTCCTCCTCCCTGTCTTAGACCATCTTTTGTTATAAAATTTTCTGACTTGAGGTTTCTAGTTATAACACAATTCGTCGTATTTTTATATAGACATTCAATATTTTTCCTTAGTTTGGTTGCTATTCCTCTTTGTTCTAGGAGCGACCATACTTTTTGCCGAGGAACAAGATCAAACGCTTTTTGTAAGTCGATAAACGCAAAATATGCTTTTCCTCTTCTGAGTTTCGTTTTCTCAATGATCTGTTTAATAGTGAAGATGTGATCTTGCACACTTCTTCCTTTTCTAAAGCCACTTTGAGTTTCTGCTAATGTTGTATCGATTATATTTGTCAGCTTTTCTTGTAATATTTGTTCGTACAGTTTCATCGCCGAGCATAAGAGCATTATACCTCTATAGTTTTTGCATTCTTTTTTATCTCCAGATTTAAATATGGGTAGTATCAACGAGATCTTCCATTCTTCTGGTATTCTTTCAGCTTTCCATATCTTGTTTATTAATTGTAATAATATGTGTTGTCCTTGTACTCCCATATATTTGAGCATCTCAGTTGTTATTTTATCATGCCCTGGTGACTTTCCATTTTTCATTTTTGCCAATCCTTGTGTAAATTCTTCCCATGTTATTGCAGTGTCTTGCGTTTCTTCTCTGGTTTCTCCGGTATTTGTCACGTTAATGGTATAATGTGGTGTTTCGTTTTCAGTTGATAATAGTTCTTGAAAATACCTTTTCCATCTTTCCATTATTTCTACTTCCTGTGTCAAAATGTTTCCTGTTTCGTCTCTAATTGTCAATTGAACTGTATTTTTCCCCTTCTTAATGTTTTCATGGTCTTATAAAACAGCTTTTGGTTACTTTTACTATCTGATTCTAGTTTTTCCCCGAATTGTTTCCAACTTTCTTCTTTTGCATCTTTTATCATATTTTTTACTATTTTTCATTGTTCTTTATATTTTTCATACGTTTCAGTTGTTTTGTTTGATAGGTATATTTTCCATCGTCTTTTCTTTTCCTTTGTTTCTGATTTAATTTGTTCATTCCACCACGATGTCTGTTTCCTGTTGCTAGTTGTTCTACTTACGCCGCAGGCCTCCTTGGATGCCTCAATAATAATTTCTTTTATACTATTCCATAACTGATCCACATCTGCATCTCTCATTATTAATAGCCTTTTTTCAATTTCTCGATTTATTATTTCTTCATATTTAGTTCTCACATTTTCTTCTGTCAACTTGTAAGATCTTATTGATTCAAATTCTACTTTTCTTTCTTTATTTACTTTCTGCTCCTCGTTCTTCATAATTTGGTGTTTAATTTTTGTTACCACCAGATAGTGATCACTATTGATTTCTGCACCTCTTCGTACTTTGGTGTCGGTAATGTTTGCCCTATAGTCTTTTTCCACTATTACATAATCGATTATTGATTTTTCTCCTCTGCTTATAACTTCCCGTGTGTATTTGTGGATATTTTTATGTTCGAAGAGTGTGTTTGTTATTATTAGATTATGTAGTTGACAGTATTCAAGCAATCTCTTGCCGTTATTGTTCCTCGTATCTTCCCCATGTGTACCTATTACTGTGTTATATTTGTGATCTTGTTTACCAACTCTGCTGTTGAAGTCTCCAGCAATTAATATTCTTCCTTTGCATTCTTCTGTAATTCTCGTCAGTTCATCCCAAAATTTATCTTTTATTGCTGAATTCTCGTCTTCGCTTGGTCCGTATACGGCTAATATTATCCAGTTTTCTCCGTTTATGCCTGTTAGTTCTACTTTTAATATTCTTTCGTTAATTGCCTCCCACGTGTTTACACTATTTATTAGCTTTTCATGTATTATGCATCCTATTCCGGCTGCAGCTCTTTGTTTATTGTCCACTCCGATATATATCATCAAATGACCTTTATTAAGTTTAATTTCGCCTTTGCCTTTTTTCTTTGTTTCCGATACTGTTAGCATATCTAGTTGTGCTTGTTCAAATTCCTCTATTAAATCCTGTTCTTTTCCGTAAATACTTCGAATATTCCATGTTCCAATTTTCCATGTGCTCGCTCTTCCTTTTATCATATTTCGTTTTCCTTTTCTTATGCTGGCCGTCTCCATGTTTCCGTCCTGTATATGTTCCACTAGATTTTTGAATTATCATGAAGAGTATTCGTACTTTCAATCGTATTTTTCTTTTTATTCCATATACATTTTTCGCCATTTATAATTAATTTCTGGTACAAAATTACTACCCTTTTGTTCTGGTTTCTTTTATCTTTTGCTATTTCTTGTAGGCTTTTCTGGATTTTGTTCTCTTGTTCTGTTAAATCATGGCGTATAAATGTTTTTTGGCCTTTGACGTGTCTTAGTTTGTGTTTATTTTTCATTACATCTGCTTTTTCTCGATTGTTCAGTTTTAGTACGAACATTGTTTCGTTTATTTTTGTCAATTTTTTCGCTTTAATAACAACTTGTAGCTTGTTTTCGACAAATTTTTCTATTTCTTCTTGCGCTTCTTCTTCATTGTCCCGTATTTTAAATCCACTTATAATTATGTTATTTTTCTTCTTGTATTTTTCGATGTTTTCGACTTTTTCTTCCAATTTTTCCAAATTTTCAACTTTCATCTTCAGTTCGTTAATTTCTTTCTTTAATTCTATATTTTCTTCTCTGAAAATTTTCAGTGTTTTTTTATATTCTTGAAAATCATTTTTAATTTCTTTCAGATCTTTGCGCATTTCCGACGTCAAATTTGTTATTAAATTTTTGATTTCGTCCCAGTCGCTCATCCTTATGTGGTTTGTATCACTCTGTATAAATATATCTGTGTGTGTATAACAATGTCACAGTATATAGGTTTATACAACAATCAGTATAGTCACTTGCCGTGAAGTACGTGATGAAAAAATGTTCCATTTTTCCCACTGCGCATCGAGAGGTTGCAGCCGGACGCACGCGCATAACAGCGTGTGTTATACTGCTCAACAATATTTTTGATACACTGCTCGAAAATAAATAGGACAAATTTGAAATAGATTTTTCGAAATAAGGAATATTTTTCTACAATTAACGTTTACGAAGCTCTTGACAATTTATCGATAGTTTCCTAAATAATTATTATTGTTGTTCTGAAGACTAAATGTATCAGCTTTAATGAATTCATTGAGATTATGTACCTATTTTCAACTAAATAATTTTTTCTATATAAACAAAATTTTGGTCTAACAATGGGCTCTACTTTATCTTCAATGGTCTTCTTCTTCTAGTGCCTACTCCACTAATGAAGGTTGGCTATAACCACTGCAAATTAGTTTCTTCATTATTAGCGAATATATTTATATGGATTTCTAAAGAAATATTGTATTCACTCAATTTTGCTGATATTATCATATTGTATTTCTTGGCTGTTGTATTGAAGATGTGTTAATCTTTGGAGATTGTCTTCTGTCTCGGCGATTAATGCGGCGTCGTTTGCATAACCTAATATTTAGAGTTGTTTGTTCCCCATTCTGTAACCATGACCTTTACATACTGCTTCTATTATTTCGTCCATTATTAGATACATTAAACAGCAGTGGGCTTAACGGGTTACCATGTCTGACTCGGCTTTGTACCGGTATAAACTGTGTTAGTTTTCCATTTATCTTTGCCTGTATTCGATTATGGAAATAGATGTTTTCGATGGTTGGTATAATATTGATTGGCATGTCTCTTCTATACAGTATGTGTAACACGTCTTCGACTTGGACGCGATCGAAAGCCTTTGTCAGGTCTATAAAACATAGATATGCTGGTTTATTGTACTCGATGGGCTTTTCTGTGATTTGTCTTAGTACAATACTGGCGTCTACGCTACAAACGCATTCAATATGCTAAGGAAAATGTGGTATTCACATCAGATGACAATTAAAACCGAAAAACTATTCAACAGCAACGTGAAGACTGTATTACTATATGGAGCAGAAACTTGGAAAGTGTCAAGAAAATGTATTGGACAGATGCAGGTATTCATAAATAAATGCCTAAGGAAGATTCTTAACATTTACTATCCAAACCGTATATCAAACCAAGAGCTATGGACAAGAACTAACCAGAAACCTATGTATATCTAAGATAATATGCAAAAGGAAATGAAGTTGGATGGGGCACACACTAAGGAGACCTGACACAGACATAGCGAGGCAAGCCCTAGAATATACACCATATGGAAAGAGAAGACCAGTAGAAACGTGGAAAAGAAGTGTTGAAAAAGAAATTAATGCTATAGGGCTTTTCATTGATTGTCATTTGCTTCGAGCTGCTGTCATACGTTGTATAATACTAATATACACGGATTATATGACATATGACAGAAGCTTGAAACAAACGACTGTGAATGAAAAGCCCTATTGGGAAAACCTGGACAGAAATAAAGATCAATGCAAAGGATAAGACAGAATGGAGGCAGACAGTTGATGCCGTATGCTCCGTATGGAGTGAAGAGGAATAAGTAATTAAGTAAGTAATGGTGTCTACGCAGGATCTTCTGGATCTGAATCCTTGCGAGAAATCTAAAAAACGAAGTACTGATGTCTTGTCAAAAGAGCTATTGAGGAAACTAATAAGAGGACTTTTCTATATAGGAAAAAAATAATAATACATTCGAATTATAAATTATATTTTGAGAATTTCAATTTTACAATACAAATTTTATTTTTTACAGATATATTCCCTAAATGCATTTCAAATTAATCCTTAAAATAAAGTTTAATAGGTGCAAAAAATGAACTCATAAATTTCATGGAGAACAGATGGAAAACATTAACTTGTGAGATAAAAAAAGATGAAACTTGTAGAAGTGGAAATTATCGTTATAAACGAATAAATTAACATAACATCAGATAAGAGTTTTAACCTGCTGACTCCATTTTTCACTTTGAGTGATATTGGGCTGGTTTCTGGGTCTGTGTACTTTCATACACCACCCCACAAACCCGCTGACACCAATGTAGTTTAGAAATAACTATCTCTAAACTACAGTGGAACCAGCGGGCTTGTGGGACAGCGTATGAAGGTACACAGACCTAGAAACTACCCCAATATCACTCACAGTGAAAAATGGAGTTTGCAGGTTAACACTCTTAGTCGACAATAACATTACATAGTTTCCCACCTTTAGATGTCCATGACAGGAGTATTTTATAAAATTCTCCTGTCATAGTGACAGTTGTCATACTCATCTGATACGTCTAAAGGTGGGAAACTATGTAATATATATAATAATAAACTATGTAATATATTCTTGTTCTCATGATCATTTTTCAGTGCGTCATTAATTATGACGTCATATACTGTATTGGGTGTGTCGAGACTTATTTCATGTAATTATTGACGAATCTGACAGATGCCCGAATCATACTTAGCCATAGGTGAAAAGCTTGTGGAATTAAACTAATTAGTAATTTAGTAGATTTGATTTTTACACAATATGTTAACATGTAGGTATTTTTTATAAAGGGGAATAAAATTAAAAAGTAAACAATATTGTTAATTAAATTTATAAATATGCAAACATTAAAAAATGACACAAAACTATCCATAAATTGTGTTTTTATCTTCTTCTCTAGGTGCTGTATCCGCTTCAAAAGTTGGTAATCATCAGAGCGATTTTTATTTCTGAAACCTCGGCTCTAAATAATTCATTGTTATTATATCCAAACCAGTTCCTAAGGTTCTTCAGCCATGAGTTACGTCTCCTTACTATGAATATTTTTCTTGCATAATGACCTGGAGTATAAACTAACTTCTAACGAATTAAATTCTAAACCAAAACACAAAACTAACTTTTAACGAACTAAATTCTAAAGCAAAACACAAAATAATGCACAAAAACGTTGTGAAACACAAGGGAAGTCGAATTCGAAATTTCAAAATGACAGGTACACAAAATACTGACCTGAATAATAACCGTCACTGACTCTTTGACACTTCTAAAAAATGGCCAAAATGGACGAAGTTTTCGTCAAATGTTCGTAATATGTGTATTTGATTGGCTAGAAATAACGCGCATTCTAAATATCAACGAATCAAACGTAAGTTAGGAATAGACATCTTATGTATATAACCATTGTAATGCTGCATTATTTTTGTGTTTAATCACGGAGCTACCGCTTTTTCCGTCTCATCAAACTTAATGCATTAGAGAGAAATCGAAAAACTGTGACGCACTGAAAAATGATCATGAGAACAAGAATATATTAATTTATATGTTTATATCGATAATTTCCACCTCCAGAAGTTTCATCTCTTTTTACTTCAGACTGCATCCCATGTTTCCCATCTTTAGCGTTATATCCCATATTTTGCGGGTTATTAGCACGCTCATCACTGCATATTGGACTTTTTACACATAGTATCTTAGAATCCCTTGGAAGTAAATAATAAATCATGTACCTAGTTTTATTTTCATCAATAAATTCACGAAAGTATGATTGATGTTGAAAATTCATTTGGCATACTGGCAAATAATTGTTATTCCTTCAGATGAGATGTCCCTAGAAAGAATAACATATATTTTATATTAAAATCATATTGATTAGCAGAATAAATAGTTTTACATTTAATTCGTCTTATTCACATAATTTAATACCAGATAATTTCACCCTACTTCCGTATGCTGATAACCTAGTTTTTTTTATATAACAGCCTAAACCCCATTTTGGACCCCATTCACATTAACCAATATTATCAGATATTCATAAATAGTGCCACCACAACCTTCAAATTTAACAACATACTATTCTTTCATAGATCTGGTCGTTATCACAATATAATCCCATATATACCTAAAAACTCATGCTGGAAATTGTAAAGTCAATGCAAAGGATAGGAAGGAGTGGAAGCTGATTCTGGAACAGGCCAAGACCCACCATGGGCTGTGGAGCCAATTCTGATACCTAAAAATGAACTCAAATATTTAGTGGGCTTTTTACCCCACAATCTTAACTAGAATAAGTATATTGAAAATATAATTGGAAAAGCTATTAAAGGCATGGCTGTGCTGCCTAGTAAGACCCTTATAGATTTTTGAAGCATCTTTATGAAACCAGCACATAAACAATTATAGAGGTAACCATCTATATTTGTTATCAATGGTTTCTAATGTCCGTCCCACCTTGACTTTACAGTATAGGGAACATAGGGAATGCAGTCCTTATTAGAGTTTTTAGCTGGATGAGGCCGATTTTATCAAAAAGAATTTGTAACCGAACATTAGATAGATTAAATTAAAACTGTTTTATAAAGACAATCTACAATTTTAGGATTCGTATGCCTTTAAGTTTATTTGATATACTATAGTTATTACGAATATGAATCCTAAAATTGTAGATTGCCTTTATAAAATAGTTTTAATTTAATCTCTCAAATGTTCGATTAAAAATTATTTTTGATAAAATCGGCATCACTGCGATAAAAACACTCATAACACATTGCCTATGTTCCCTAGACTGTAAAGTCAAGGTGGAACGGACTATAGAAACATGGTTTTTCAAAACAGGTGTCAATGGTTTTTAGAGTACAGTTATGTACCAAATTCATGACCAAAATTTACACTTTCTCAGAATAATCCGACAATTATTTTGAAACGTATACTCATACCTCCAATTATAATGTCATACATAGATTCCCTTGAGGCACTTTGCCACTGGTTGTAACTTCTCAATAGATGTGCCCACAGAATTACAAAATTATCATTCCAGTTTACGAAAGAACACACCTTCAACTGGAATGTTTAATCTCAAGATGTATTTTGTTTATTTTATTTTGCTTTGTTTTTCAACGGCTTTTCAGCATTTCTGCAAAGGCCTGCTCCTCAGAATGTAAAGTGCATATTTCAAAGTCAATGTAACAATATTGAGGACTGTTCATCGAAAGTTTATTACATTGAACAATTTCTTTTCATTCTGCAAACCTAAAACGAAAGCATGTCAAAAATTATGTCAATGATAGAATTTACGTTCTTACCCATTTTCATCCATGGGAACAGGAAGAAACTCAAATTTTTATGGTGTCTGGAATTTTTCCACATCAAATATACACATTATTTCCTTTGGGTTGAATTCATCATAATCCCAATTCAAAATCACCAAACTTCTTGTAGAAAACTGGAGAAATACCAAAGTAATGCATATTCTTTGGTAAATAGTGCCTATTAAATTGGAAGTAAACCAACTTAACAATTGCAAAATATAAGAAAACAATAATAAATAACTCATTTAACATTTTTAACAACTGAAATTTTTATAAGGTTATGTGGTTATGTTTGGTTTGAGTTTGGAATAATAATATACAAGTCTACTCACTGTTGCCAAATGTCATCAATTGAGAGAGTTACTTGTGATTAATTGTTTGAATATATTCAATCAATAATTAGAAAATATTATTTTTCAAATTTTATAAAGTGTGTACATAAAGGATTTTACCATTTATGAATTTAATTTTCAGCTTTCTGAAAAAAAATCGATAATAATAATTATTTTATTATAATTTTGGAATGTATTCTTTATCGGAATATTTTAAATCTTGCAGCAGCCCACATTTTCCTCCTAGTCTACTGCGCAGCAGCCAGGAGTTTCTGCTAGCGCAGGAACCGCATAAAAACTAGAGTGAACTAACTGATTCGAATAGCAAAAAAACTGTGACAATGTATTGTTGTTTTAAATAATCGAACGCTGACAGAGCGCAAAGCTACCCAACCCAATTCAACCTTGCGAAGGTCAAGAAGCTTATCCCTGTCAGCTTTTTCTGTTGTTTGTTTATCTTTCTTTATAACACTGTTTCACACAAATACGTATAAAGAATTATCTATTTATTTTATGCTAATTACAATCTAATGTTACCTGTAATTGTCTCAGTGAATGTAGTGTGGATGATAATTCAGGATAATTTACAAAATAGTCATCAGACCAATAATGACATACGCGACAGAAACACGATCTCACATAGAGAGGACGAAATGAAGGCTAGAAACAGCTGATATGAAACCCCTTCGAACATCGATGGTAATACACTAGGCGACAGAGCTAGAGGTACTGATATACGAAGGAGATGCAAGCTGGACAACATTAACTGGGTCAGACACAGAAGAGTAGAATGGAATGACCACATAAGCTGAATCACAACCAATGGAGTAGGAAATATGGAAAGAGCGGTTTCCCATTAGGAAGACGATGGCACGATAACTTACATAGTAACTGGAGGTACATTGAGAAAAATAAACAGATGTCGTTGATTACGACCCGAATACGGTTATTTCTACACAAAATGAAGAATAAAATGAGTTTTTTTTGAGATACTGATAAAATATAAGCCTTTCTGCATTCGTATTTAGCATTTATTCTCTGAGTTCTCATACTAATTTTTTTTGACAAAATGAAATTTATAGTCCACTCGGGTTAGACGAATAACAGACCTAACCTTGTATTAGGATCTGCCCCAAATTTTATTTTTTTAATCTTTAGGCGGGGTCAATAGTAATTTAAATTTAAAATCTCGACTGAATTCCGCCGTTGCGTTAGCCGCCATCTTGATTTTAAACGAGAACTGTTTTTGCTCAATAGCTCCGCCATTTTCAACTTTTCGACAAGAAGTATAAGAACCAAAAGTGTTGAAAATGTGATTTTATATCATTTCTATTGCTACAAATTTTTTGTGCCGTCGATATTTTCCGAGTTATGGCGGAAAATAGTGACAGCTAGAGCAAAATTATTGAATTATCTCGTTTATTATTAGTTTTACGACAAAAATGTTCCTATACAAAAATAGAGAGAATTAAATTCTTCATAATTTTGATTTCTCTCATTTTTTTGTTAAAATTAATATTTAAGGTAGTACGTATGCGGTAATGGCGCAAGCGTGGGACCCGATTGATTTTGTAGCAATTGTTTTTGTTCAATATCTACGCCATTTTCAACTAAAATTGTTCCAAATATGATTTCCTACAATTTCTTTTCAACAACCTTTTTCATGCGGTTGATATTTTCCGAGTTAAGTGGGAAAATAGTAAAAAGTGGTGGGGGGAGCATAATTACTGAATTGAATCTTGTTTCCGAGCTGCCCCATATTTTATAATTCTATCCTTTAGGGGAGATTTAGTGTAAATTTAAAATCTCGACTGAATTCCTCGTTTGCATTAGCCGCCATATTGATTTTAAAGGAGAACCGTTGTTGCTTAATATCTCCGCCATTTTCAACTTTTCGACAAAAACGGTAGGAACTAAAATTGTTGGAAACGCAATTTCCTACAATTTCTTTTCCACAATTTTTTATGAGATTAAAATTCTCCGAGTTAAGGGGGAAAATAATATTTTTTATTTCATTAGTAGTTCCAAAATGACACAACATCTAGGCATCGGATAAAAAAGTTTATTTGAAGAAAGTGTATTTTTTTGTTCTTCTTAATGGCGGTACAGGCTCGTTTTTTTAATATTGTATTTAATTACAGAGTAATTTCCACATATTAATATATTTTTCAAATTGAGCTCTGTACCGCCATTCTTTATTATATTGCGAATACGTGTGCCAAATATCTCGAAAAAATATTCAAAATTACAGCCGCAATCTTGGAACGCGTTTTGGCTACCTGTTGATCGCTACTGTATCACCTTAAGTTCACTTAATTTTATTAACTAGCGGGTTTTATTGGTTGAAATTATCTGTCGATAATTAAGTTTCATGTCAGCTAACATATTTTAATATTTCAACAATTTTTTTTAAATTTTGGACCCTGTTGGGGGGAATTTCCCCATCCCCCCGTAAACCCGCCACTGGTTTTCTCGAAAAATTGTAGTAAATCGTAATTGCAAAAATTTCAGTCCTTACACTTTTTGTCGAAAAGTTGAAAATGGCGGAGATTTTAAACAAAAGCCATTGCTATAATATCAATCAGTTCTTACGCTCGCACCTTTACTGTATACGTACTACCTTAAATATTGATTTTATCTAAAAAATTACAGAAATCAAAATTGTACAAAATTTAATTCTCTTCATTTTTGTATATGTTCAAATTTGTTGTAAAACTAATAATAAACGAGACAATTCAATAAATCAATAGTTATGCTCTAACTGTCACTATTTTTCCCACATAACTCGGAAAATAACGACCGCACGAAAAAAAATTTAATAAACGAAATTATAGAAAATCGCATTTTCAATAATTTCAGTTTCTACACTTTTTGTCGAAAAGTTGAAAATGGCGGAGATATTGAGCAAAAACAGTTCTCGTTTAAAATCAAGATGGCGGCTAACGCAACAGTGGAATTCAGTCGAGATTTTAAATTTAAACTACTATTGACTCCCCCTAAAGATTAGAAAAATAAAATTTGGGGCAGCTCGTAATGCAAGGTCAAATGCTATCCCGACTGGGCTATATCAATTATCGCTTGACTTAAATCACCAACAAAGCCTTGTTATTAGACACGTAATAAAATTAGTATTCCCCGCAAGGCCACTGTCTCTTTGCAACACGATAAATGTCGTCCGCTTGTGGGAAACACCAAAACTTTTAGGACATGTACAAATCCGTTGGGACCCAACGTTTGCTTCTCACTCCGCTGGAGCTATCTTAAACAGCGAGTGCCTTCATACATTTACAATAAGGAAAATAAAGAAAAAGGTCAGTTTTCATTTGGTGAACGTTGGAATTTATACAAGTCGTACATGAGTACAGTGGCTTCCAGAGATTTTCAAATAAATCAAGTACGTTTTTCTGAAACAACATCGAGTGTAATTTGTAAAGAACGATTGTATGAAAATGGTTTGTTTTTTAAGAATTTATTTATTTTTTAGGACTTTGGACTTTGTATGATAATGAATATTCATATTTTTTTCCTTAGTGCCGTGCAGTGGCGAAGCGTCCATGTAACCACTGTTACCATTGGTAACAGTGAAAAATCTTGCAAATAAATATTTTATGACGATGAATAATTCTATTTACCAATATTTTTACCAATAGAAATATATTATTATATTATGTGGTAATAGTACCTAACTCAGTAAATAGCCAACTTCTCGTAGACACGAAAATATTGGCGACTTTATGTGACTCAGTTGCACTTTATTATACTCTGTTACCAGACTCATTTCTGGTTACAATGGTTATATACCCACGCTGGCGCTCGGGACCGGCTAGTGACTGAAAATTTTGAAAAGCGACGGCATAAGCGCGCTGTATATCAGTAGCGCTGTTACCAAATTTTAAATTGGTGACAGTACCTATAAGAAGTGTGCGTGCAGTTAACCATGGATGAGTGTCGCTTCTTAATCGATCAACTACTTGAAAAGTAATTCTCCTTGTATAATTTTGAAGAAAAAAATTAGATTAAAAATGAAGGACCTATTTTAAAAACTTTAAAAAGGAATCAACAAAAGTAGTTCGATATTTTGAATTTAGTTGGTACAGTGAAAATCCTTGGTTATATTATGGTTGCGAGAAAAACATACTGTATTTTTGACCATGTCTTCTGGTTTCTACAGAACAATGGGTGGACCAGGTTCACGATTTAAATAGTGTCAGATTTTTAAAAATGAGACATGAAATTTCTCCGTTACCTACATGTAAGATGTATACCCAATTTGATTCAGTTTGGCAAAACAAAAATCAAAAGTTCTCTTTGCCAAGCTTTTAAAGCAAATATTGCTAAACATAATGAATTTGTTAAAAAAATAGATAAGTATATCCTTAGCACACTTATAATAGATACTGTATGTTTTTTTTTGGGCAAAACAAGAACTAGCGTTTCGTGGTCATTTTGAGTGCGACGACTCTGACAATCCAGGCAATTACAGGGAATTGTTGACATTAATTGCCAAAAAAGATCAAAAATTTTGTCAACATCTAGAAACATCTGTTTTTTCGAGAGTTTCAAGTGATATACAAAATGATATTATTGAAGCTACACTCACTGGCACAAAATACCGCCACCCAAAATGTTTGAGTTTGACAATTCATAACTTTATTATTTGTGCTCCGATTTTCAAGATTCTTACACCAGTTTGTAGGTACATGTAATCATATTGTTTGGTATTATTCCAGTAACAAAAAATTTTGCTTGCATGTCATTGTACAGGGGTGAAAGGAAGCGTTGTATTTTCTCCTAATTTTAAAAAATTCTGTGGAAAAATGGAATAGCTGATTTTGTTTCATAGTCCTGTCATACTTTTCCGGAGGTATCACCAACATTTTGTTTTTTGAATTATCCGAATATCTCTTTTCTTGTAAGAGCTGTACCATTTTTTGTAAATAAAAACACTGATTTACTCATAAAATTGAGGTTAGATTGATAAGATTAGAATGGCCCGCATGCAGCCCAGATCTCAATCATATTGAGCATTTATGGGATAAATAAAAAAAGCTATTTGCCGTCGTCCTAGGCCTCCAGAAAATTTGGTAAAGTTATGGCCCTGGTAGAGGAATATCGGGCTATTCCCCAGGCAAGGAAAACACATCTTTATTAGATGTTAAACAGATTGCGAGCAGTCGTTGCTACAAGAGGTGGACATAACCGCTGTTGAATTGTTTTGTTGTTAAATTTGTTTTGTTTTGTTAATTTTAGTGCGTTTGATATTTTTAACAAAATCAGCCCTCCGATTTTTCCACAGAATTTTTTAAAGTTAGTAGAAAAAACAACGCTTACATTCACCCCCGTATAATGCCATCTAAGCAATTTTTTGTTACCGGAAGAATAGCAATTGACATCAATACATATACCTACAAACTCGTGCAAGAATCTTTAAAATCGAAGTAAAAATAATAAAGTTATAGATTGTCAAACTTAATCAAAAATTTTGGGTGGCGGAATTTTGTGCCGGTGAGTGTATATATACATTTAGCCATATCTTCATTTTTTTAAATAATATTTTTTGCATTTGGTTTTGGTAACACTTCAGAAACGTCACGCGTCGCCACTGGTGCCGTGTCCGTATTCAGACGTTGGCCGTCATCATGTTTACCAGTTCCTGAAACCGTTCTTTATCGGCTGCTGTGCGAAATAATTATTTTACTGTCGTACCACACCATTAACTAATATGACGCAACCATGAGTTTGCCAGTTTCTTTCGACCAATCCATCTCTTTTCCCTCCACTTGTCCTTGTATTAAGGCGAAGTAGACGGTGTTAGGTCCTCTAAAAATATGGCCGAAGTATTCTGTTTTTCTCTTCTTTATGATGTTTATAAGCAGACGTTCTGAATTCATCATTTGGAGAACATCTTCATTGGAAGGATACGATATCTTTAATATTCGTCGATAGCACCACAATTCGAATGCTTCTAATTTGTTAAGCATTGTGGCTTATAAGGTCCATGTTTCACAACTATACCATAATATGGACTACAAATAATATTTCAGGACCTTTTTGCGAATATTCATCGACAGGTTTCTGTTACCTACATAAAACTGGTTTTCAGTTCATACAAGCCTTACGTGATATTCAGATCCTGGTTATTATCTCTTCATTAGGTTCGCAATTTACATTTAACCAACTGCCAAGGTATTTAAAATGGTTTACTTGTTCTATCTTTTCTCCATCAAGAGAAACACACCTTGATCTACATTAATCTTTCCAACTGCCATTCACTTTGTCTTTGAAATATTAATATTTAGGTCTCTCCGATAACCTGCCTCACTGACTAGATTTACTAATATCTAAAGATATTGTAAATTTTGTGCAAGAATGGCTGTAACGTCAGCGTATCTGATATTATTGATTAACTCTGTTGACTCCGCCCAGTCTTATTCCCTATTGTGGGTCGTCCAAAGCCCCCCTAAAGATTTCTTCAGAGTACAGATTAAAAAGACTGGGTGACAAAACACAACCCTGTCGTGCTCCACGTTTGATGGGTAGATTTTTCAGTATGACTATCTCCAACTTGGATAGAGGCTACTTGATTGTAATATAAGTATTTTAGCAGGCTTACATCGTAGCAGCCAAGTCCTGCTGCCCGCAGGTAATCGAAAAGTATATCGTGTTTTACTAGTAAACAAACGTAAACATTCTTTCGGAACTCACAACTTTTTTGAGAGAACGCGCATACAAAATAGTGCCTCTATACTAGACCATCTCTATTCATACAGGGTGAGTCATGAGGAACTGTACATACTCCTACCTCGTATAGAGGCTCCTATGGGGAATAACAAATGACCATTAAAAAGTGTCTGCTCCCATTGTTTAATAATATACAGGGCGAGTTTCGCATTTTGGCAGAAATTGGTATTCGTCATAATTTTTGAACGGTCAGATCGATGTGTCTCTTATTTTGGTCAATCGTTACACTATTACCACCTAATCAACTAATTTATTCAAACTAGAAAAAAATCAGGTCCGGCTTCAAAAAAATTAGTTCGTTTTTGGGTCTTAGAAAAAATTTCACCCTGTATACGCTTTTTGAAAACTCTAATATGAATTTTACAAATTAGACAAATAGGCAATTAAAATGACATATTTATTTTTTTCCCCACACGATTACTTAATTTTTTATAAAAAAATCAACTTATGACTATGAATTAAAAGTTTGGTAAAGTGAACCACAGATTAAAAAAATATAACTTTTATTACAAAAATTAATTTTTTTTGAACAAATATTTAATTTATGTTGCCACCCAATCAACTGATTTATTCAAACTAAAGAAAAATCAGGCCCGGATTTAAAAAATTAGTTCGTTTTGGTCTTAGAAAAAATTTCACCCTGTATACGTTTTCTGAAATGTCTAATATGAATTTTAGAAATAAGACAAATAGGTAATTAAAATGGCGTATTTATTTTTTCCCCACACGATTACTTAATTTTTTATTAAAAAAATCAAATTTGTCAAAATCGGAATTTTAACCTAAAAATGAAAAAAAAAATGAAATCACGGTATAACTCGCTACAACTCTGTTCCAGTTTAATATTTTATTTTTCTGAAATTTTACAGCACATATTTCTTACCATTGTGAAGACTATGAAAATTGTTATAGACTTTCAGTCTTCTTCTCATAAAACTTATGAATTTTTAAAAATGAAAGGTGCATATTCGTTAATTGCAAAGTTAAATCGCAAAAATTAAGTGAAAAATTTAAAATTTATCTATTTGATCACGTCTATGCTAAACTATAGAGTCCAAAGAGAAGTGCTATGGGTTTTAGATCCAGACGTGGTATAGAAAAAAAAATGGTGACGCTTTTAATTTTAAGAAAAACGTTGTTTAATTTTTTTTTATTTTTATGGTAAAATTCCGATTTTGACAAATTTGATTTTTAATAAAAAATAAGTAATCGTGTGGGGAAAAAATAAATACGCCATTTTAATTGCCTATTTATCTAATTTGTAAAATTCATACTAGAGTTTTCAAAAAGCGTATACAGGGTGAAATTTTTTCTAAGACCAAAACGAACTAATTTTTTAAATCCGGGCCTGATTTTTTTCTAGTTTGAATAAATCAGGTGATTGGGTGGTAATATAAATTAAATATTTGTCCAAAAAAAAAATAATTTTTGTAATAAAAGTTATTTTTTTTAATCTTGTTTCTAGTAAATATGGTTCACTTTACCAAACTTTTAATTATTCATAGTCAAATTAGATTTTTTTTATAAAAAATTAAGTAATCGTGTGGGGAAAAAAATAAATATGCCATTTTAATTGCCTATTTGTATAATTTGTAAAATTCATATTAGAGTTTACAAAAAGCGTATACAGGGTGAAATTTTTTCTAAGACTAAAATGAACTAATTTTTTAAATCCGGGCCTGATTTTTTTTTAGTTTGTATAAATAAGTTGATTGGGTGGTAACATAAATTAAATATTTGTTCAAAAAAAATTAATTTTTGTAATAAAAGTTATTTTTTTAAAACTATGGTTCACTTGACAAACTTTTAATTCATAGTCAAACTTGATTTTTTTATAAAAAATTAAGTAATCGTGTGGCGAAAAAATAAATATGTCATTTTTATTGCTTATTTGTCTAATTTATAAAATTCATATTATAGTTTTCAAAAAGTGTATACAGGGTGAAATTTTTTCTAAGACCACAACGAACTAATTTTTTTGGAGCCGGACCTGATTTTTTTCTAGTTTGAATAAATCAGTTGATAAGGTGGTAATAGTGTAACGATTTACCAAAATAAGAGACACATCGATGTGACCGTTCAAAAATCATGGCGAATACAAATTTCTGTCAAAATGCGAAACTCGCCCTGTATATTATTAAACAATGGGAGCAGACACTTTTTAATGGTCATTTGTCATTCCCCATAGGAGCCTCTATACGAGATAGGAGTATGTACAGTTCGTCATGACTCACCCTGTATAAGGCCACATTTTTTGCTCAACAACCAAAAATTTGGCTAGTTTCAAATGCTTTCAAGACGTATTTACCACATGCTTAGTTTACAGCATATGGTAAATACTTTACTACATGCTTAACAGGCGAAATTGTACCCATATGTCACTTGTTGCCATACTGTCACCATGTGAACAAGTAAAACCATAGTCAGAGGTTACCTGGGGCGTATTAATAAATATTTGAAATATCCATGCTTAAGTTAGCATTTTTAACCGATGTTTCCTTGGCGGATTACTTGTAAAGGGCTTTGACCCACATATTTTTATAAAACTATATCTTGGTCGTTAGCATGTAAACTTCACGTAAGCACTGATGATGATTGGTAAACCAATCGAAAACTAGTTCTGTGACGTAGCCCTTTTTAGGGATTATGTATACCTTTTATAAAGAATTTTATTGTTTTTTATATTACATGGTATACAGCCAACGACAGGAAACTTTTTCCTTGTGGATTTCCATATGAATAAGTACCAAACAACAAATGTGAAGGTTGAGGGTAGGCTAACAGAAGAAATTCAAATCCTAGAGGATTCCGACAGGGATGTATCTTATCGCCACTTTTATTTAATCTTTATAGTGAAGCCATCTGCCAACAAGCACTCGCGGAAGAAGATATTGGTCTGATAATAAATGGTGAGACGATCAAAAAATAAGGTATGCTGACGATACGGTTCTTCTACTGGACACGCTAGTAGAACTACAACATCTCGTTTAAAGTCTCAATCTACACTGTAACAGTTACGGCTTGAAAATTAATTTGAAAGAAACTAAATTTATGGTAATCGCGAAATTAAGGAACATCAGAGCTAATCTTGTAATAGACAATACAGCGATTGAACGTGTGTCCTGTTATAAATATCTAGGTGCTTGGATCACAGACGATACTGATCAAACAAAAGAGATTAAATGCAGAATAGAAATTGCTAAATGAGTCTTTAATAGAATGCGCAAACTCTTTTGCAATAATTGTGATATCAACATAAAGTTACGAATACGAATGCTGCGGTGTTATGTATTTTCCATGAAGAAGAAAAATATCGTGGCTTCGCAATCTACGTGAATGGTTCGGGTGTAGTTCGATTGAACTTTTTAGGGGCGCTACTAACAAAGTCGCAGTAGCCATGATGATTTCCAGTCTCTGCTAGAAGTGGCACGTGAAGAAGAATGAATGAATAAGTAGTCAAAAACTTACAGTTTTATCTCGAGGTTATCTTGTGTGTCACTGGATGGTACTGGAATCCTCTGTGGATGAGAGTCTCTTCCTTAGAACTGCAAATGGAACTGGTACTGCTAATCTCCGGATGCTGCTAGCTTCGTCGCCATCAAAAAGTTTAAAGAGTAGACCCAAGGACTACCATTCCGTTTCTCTTGTACTAAATTGGATATAAGACTCTGCCTATCTAATTTCGGTGCTTTCTGGTCTTCTTTGTTTATTTTCTTTTTTCTCCACTTGAAACGTGAGTATTAATCTTATAGAACAGCTATTTAGGTCGCTATGGGTCGTTTTCTTTAAAGATTCAATCTTTTTTAACGCCATTTTAATGTTTTTTCTCGAAGGTCCAATATACAAAACTAAAATAATTTGACAATATTATACAGTTGTTGTAGATTTAATAGTTATTTATGATATAAGTGTTAAACAATTTTAAGGCACGCATGTGAAGGTTTGCAGTGAATTCTGCAATTCACATGAGTGCCTTAAAAATGTACTTTTAACACGTATATAATACAATATTTTTTTCTACAAACGTATTAAAAATGTAATAATACAGTTTAAATTAAACAAAAAACCTTTTAAAAATCCTTTAATACATTGAAAGGAGATAATTTTAAATTGCATCGTATATTACGAACCTTAGCAACCATTGTTGACTTAATTGTTTACGGAAGTTTTAAAGCATCTCTCAGACGTCTGTTAGTTTTTTAAAACGTAGTTGTGGATTTTTCGTTAAAATGCAAGAAAATATCGTAGAAAAAACTCAATTTCAAGATATAGAGGTAGCGGCCAGTCGAGCTAACCTGGATTTGTTGCCGAGGAAATTCAGAATGCAATATGATATCGCTTATAATAAGTTTGAGAAATGGTGTGAAGCGAAAGACGTTTCTGGGAGATATACTGAAAATGTATTTCTGGCGTGTTTTGAGGAGAAAGCAAAGGTGTGGAAGGCATCACCCTTGTGGTCGAATTATTCGATGATCAAATCTGTGCTACTTATAAATAGCGCCGTAGATATCAAATTTGACTTAATATTTTACTTACAACTGCAGTGCCCTAAAAATTTTAAAGCACTCAGTGCTTTAAAGTGACATTTTTATTGCTCCTATGGAGTGTTAAAATTGTATTTTTAACACGTTTGTAGAAAAAACACTTTTTCTTAAAAATACATACTTGCATATTTATTTCAGGTCGGTCGTACCAAGGAATAAACGAAGAAATTATATGGGTTAGTATAGGCATGGGAATAGCTATAGCTGTCCTTATTACCATAGCCCTTTGCTATATTATGAGGGAAAAATGTATCGAAAGAAGAGAATACTATATAACTGCATGACTTGTGGCTCCACAACAAAACCATGAGGAGTTGTTAAAACAGGTAACGTATTTTTGTATTTTTATTATTAAACTTTTTTACCTTTCCATAGTAAGATTAATCTTGCGTCCTTCTTCTTCATGTGCCTTAACCTTTAAAGCCATTGGCGATCATGTAAATATCATCATCATAATACTTTAACTGTACCTACCTGTATATTATGTAAATTAACTGTTTTTTGGCATAGGCTACCGGTCTCAGCCAGTCATAACAAAAAATAAGCTGTCCTAAATTGTATGATTGACCTGTTACATAAAGGGGAAATATACTATTCACTTCGGTTGAACAATGTAGAGGATTCAACCAAAATGAACTATGTATTTTTCAATTCAATAAAAGCGTTCAAAAAAATTGAACGTTGAAAAAATTTGAGACGATTTCTACTTTCGTTCAACTTGGTTGAACAACTGGGATGATTCATCCACATTGACGGGTCTACACAAGTTTTGTCGATTGTGTTATATTCAACCGTTTATTTCATTTTGACTTGTGCTGCGTGAGTTTCGTGTTTTATTTAAATAAATACTTAATAATTTCATTTCATAATGGTGCAATGGAACATCGACGTCGCAACTTGTGGCGCATGCTGACGACATAGCATTAATTAGCAGAAACCTGAACAGTTTAAAGGACGAATTTACGAAGTTATGCAAGGAAGCATCCAAAAGGGGTTTAGAAATAAATCAAAACAAAACAAAATACCTAATATGCTCAAGAAAAAATCCAGTTAATGTGACAAGTTTAGATATTGGTGAATATGAGTTTGAAAAGGTAGAACACTTTAAATATCTTGGAGTCTCAGTTAATGAAACTAATGATAGAAGTATCGTAATCAGTGAAAGAATCCAGGCAGGAAACAGAGCCCACTGGAAATACAATAACTTTCCCAAAGATAAGAAACTTACTCAGACTACTAAACTGAAAATTTACAAAGCAGCGATTAGACTAGTAATCACATATGGTATATGGTGCTGAAGTAATGTGTCTGGCCCAGAAAGAGGAAGAAAGATTGAGGATCCTAGAGAGGAAAATAATTCGGAGGATAGTAGGCCCACTAAACTTAGGTAATAATGAATTTAGAAAACTCATGAAACACGAAGTAAGAGGACTTCTGAAAGGAGAAGACATCGTCAGATTCAAGGCACGGTGACTCGGATGGATGGGACATATAGAAAAGAGAAATCCAGAAGACTTCATCAAGAAAATTTCGAAATGGAGACCTGTATCAGGCAGACCATGAAAAAGACCCAAAACTAGATGGGAAAACCAGATAGTCGAGGACCTTAAGAAGATGGGAGTCAGAGAATGGGCAACCATAAGCAAAAACAGGAACGAATGGAGAAAAATTGTAGAAGATGCCAAGTCACACAACCAATTGTAAAACCAAAATGTTAATGCGAATTTATTCACCGCGACAAACGAATCGGAAGAGCCCAAAGAGGGCGGCAATCACTCCGCTAGGAGTGTGGATGCCATGATGATGAATGGTACATAGATGGAAAGACGAAAATACTCAGATATTTCTCGACTGATATATAAAAATCACGGATTGAATCATCCACATTTTTCAACCGAAATAAATGAAAAATAATTGAAGGCTGTATGTGCATGCTATTCAATTTGATTGAACAATGTAATTGAATCATCCACATTGTTCAACCGAATTGAATGGTGTATTTCCGCCTTTAGCCTGGTTCATAGGGCACAAAGACAACATCTCTGTCACTCATATTATGAGTAATTTCTGTCTGGTGCGTTCTAGGAGCGGGAGTGAGCAAGAGATACTACTACTCTCACTCTGATCTATAACTCGCTTTTATAAATGAATTATGTGGTCAAGCTCCAAGCTTCAAACCTTATTTATCCTCCTCCTCCTAAGTGACTTCTCTATTGAGGTTGGCGATCAATATGGCAAAGGACCCCGCAGAAACCTTATGGGAAATGGCTCTCTGTTAAATGCTCTGAAACTTGGGATTGTGGTAGTCCTTGATGTGTAGAACAAAATACTCAATGGGCGCGTAGCTCCAAAAAATCATGGTTTTAAGATATAAGCCTCTGAAGTTATAGTACAGTGAGGACGTTTGAGTTGGAGTAAATTCATTTTCTCGAGAATGGGCGACTCTGGAGATAAATTAGGAATTAGGTCGATTTTAATTTTTAAATTATAATATTTTGGCATATATATCATACTCGTGACGTCATTCATCTGGGCGTGATGACGAAATCGATGACTTTTTTAAATAAGAATAGGGGTCGTGTGATAGCTCATTTGAAAGATTATACAATTCTCTATTCACTAATATAAATATTAACATAATTATTTATACAGGATGCCCAAAAATTTTTTTGAATTAAATTAATTGAGATAAAAATAAGAATGTATATAATTTATTTATTTCGAAATACATTTTACTGCTGTCAGAAAACAAAAAAAATGTTAATTTGAAAAATAAACATTGCTTTCGCTTAAATTAAATGTCCAAACTGCCAAGAGGCAGGTGGGTGGCAGCTTTCATATTGAATTCAAGCGAAAAACAATATTTATTTATGAAATAAACATTTTTTCTTGTTTTCGGACAACAGTAAAATGTATTTCGAATTAAATAAATTCTATACATTTTTCTATTTGTCTCAATTAATTTAATTAAAAACAATTTTTTTGGCACCCTCTATAAATAATTATGTTAATGTTTATATTAGTGAATAGAGCATTGAATAACCTTTCAATTGAGCTATCACACGACCCCTATTCTTATTTAAAAAAAAAGAATGTGTGTGTACTTTTTGTACGCACGTAAGAAGTTATACTTCTATTATAATATAATTTCAACGAAATAAATATACCTACTTAACAGTTACAATACAAAAAATTAACAATCATTACCAAAAATGAACCAAAACTTAACAATGCCAAATATTAAAAAAAAAACAGAAAAAAATATGAATCGTCCGGGATTTGAACCCGCAATCTCGCGATTTTTTGATCTCTGGTCCAATGCTCTACCAACAAGGCCATCAAGCCGCATGCTAGTTACCTTTCAGATATACATAATTATACATCACAGTGACAAGTGAAATATAAAAATAGATGTTTTATTATTTTACGCCCAAGGAAGACAAATCCAAAGACACAAAATTATAATAAAAAACCTTTTAAACCACCTTTTCAAATTGCGCAAGTTGTATTATTAATATTAATGTTAATATATGAAATATAAATATTTTGACGTTTCACAATTTGGCAATTCACTTTTAACTGCAGTGCCTTAAAAATTTTAAAGCACTAGTGCCTTAAAGTAGCATTTTTAACGCTCCTATGGAGTCCTAAAAATTGCATGTTTAACAAGTTTGTAGAAAAATATATTTAAAAACACTAATATATTCTTTCCACGCCTTTTCTGGAATGATACGTACATAAATTAAAACATTTTGAAGTATAACTTCAAAAATATAATATGAAAACTATTTAAAAAGTCAGTAACTAACTTTTGTTGTTTCTCTTCCCACAAATTTTAAAACGCAACAACCATACATAACCAAACCGTCAACCGTCCAAACCACAGCTGCGCTACAGCTGCCATCTTGGATAATTTTTGACATGTCATTTGAACATCCAATCAGAACAAAGTTATAATGCGCATGCGCCGGGATCGTAGGTTTTAACATATAAAAATTCACCCTCATATCGCGCGTAAAGAAGTATAACTTCAAAAATCATCGATTGCTTCATCACACCCAGATGGATGACGTCACTAGTATGATAATATATGCCATAATATTATAATTTAAAAATAAAAATCGACCTGATTCGTAATTTATCTGCAAAGTCGCCCATTCTCGAGAAAATGAATTTATTCCAACTCAAGCGTCCTCATTGTACCTATAACATTATACTATAACTTCAGAGGCTTATATCAAAACCATGATATTTTGGAGTTACGCGCCCATTGAGTCTTTTGTTCTACACATCGAGGACTACCAGAACCCAAAGTTTCAGAGCATTTGACAGAAAGCCATTCCTCATAAGGTTTCTGTGGGGTCCTTTCTCTCTGTTCTGGGCTTGATGAATTAAGTCATTCCCTGTTGTGTGGATACAATCTGTGATGCTTCGGAGCCAGGATTTCTTCTTTTTTCCCTTATTTATTTATAAATATGATTAAACAAATAATAATTGTTACAGCTTAACACAACAGCTTAACTCAATAATAATATTTGAGAGAATGAGTGTTATTAACATGTAGTATCTTATATAAAATCCGTAGTATTCTTATATACGCATAAAGTCATCATCATAATCCAGCCTTCTGCATCCAAAGTGGAACATAGGCCTCCTCTAAGTTCTTCCAGTTTTGTCGGGCTTGGGCTTCCTGCAATCAATTCCCAGTAATCCTTTTGACGTCGTCTATCCATCGTGTAGGTAGGTGGTCTACCTCTACTTCTTCTGTCTGCTCGTGGTCTCTACACTGTAGTTTTTTGGGTCCACTTCCCGTCCTTCATTCTGGCTACATGGCCCGCCCAATTCCACTTCAGCCATGCTAATCGCTCTATGACATCTGTGACGCCTGTCTTTCTTCTAATTTTCTCGCTTCTGACCCTGTCTCTGAGAGTCAGTCCAAATTGTTACCGTTCCATTTTTTTGGGCCACTCTAAGTTTGGTTGCTCTGGATTGGGTTAACAATAATGTTTCGGCGCCGTAAGTCATGACTGGAAGCGCACATTGCTCAAACGTCTTCTTTTTCAAATAATTTGGCATGTTTATCTTGAAGATATGTATCTGATAGAGCTCCATATGCGGCCCATGCTAAGGTGTTCGTTCTTTGTATTTCGGCAGTGTGATTGTCCATGGAAATTTGGATTTCATGCTCTAAGTATTTATATTTATGGCCCAATGCTATTTCGTTGAAGTCGACTTTTGGATTTTCATTTGGTATAATACCAGATTTATCATGTATTGTGTCTTTCCAAAAATTATGTTTAAACAAACTTTCTTACAGGCAGCATCTAACTCAGTTCTAATCTCTTTTAAGTTGTCTATTATAAAAACTATGTCGTCTGCGGATCGTATGTGGGAGAGCCTTTCGCCGTCGACATTTGTGCCTTTCGGCGTCCCACACCAATAAGCATGTTCAAGTACTGCCGTAAAGATTTTGGGAGATAACGTGTCTTTTTGTCTAATTCTTCTTTTGATTTTTATAGATTTGGTATCTTTGTGCAGTCAGATGGTCATGGTTGCATTATTGAATATGCTTGCTATCAGTTTGGAGTACCAATAATCTATACGACTTTCCACCAACGCTTTCATTGTGCTGTTAATTTCTATCGTATCAAATACTTTGCGAATGTATACGAAAGCCAGGACGGTCGGTTGTATTCGATACGTTTCTTTTATAATCCCTTTTATGCAGTGGAGGTGGTCGTTAGTGTCAAAGTTTTTCCTAAAACCTGCCTGTTCTTTAGGTTGGTAAAAATCTAATTTGGTTTCCAGGCTATTTGTTATTATTCTTTTGAATAATTAACTATTTAGATGGGAAATAAGCCACAATTAAATTGAAATAAATAATTTTATTAACGTTTCGACGCCCAAATCTATAATATAATTCTACAAGTTATTCTTTTGAATGTTAGAGGTAGTTTAAAGGCTTATGGGTCGGTATCGCCCTGTTGGATCGCCCTGTTTTTGTAATAAAATGGTAAGTGCACTGTGCTATTTTGTAGGTGTTTCACTTTCGTGCAGACATAAGTTGAATATAAAGAAAAAACACGTACTTCTCTTAAAAAAAACTTCAAAAGGTAGTTTAAAATGTTCGTCAAATTGCAAATATCTCCTCTAACTACTCGTTTGCTATATTAGAGTTTACGAAATCTCGATATACTATTATTCACGTAGTTTAAATTGGAACTTATAATCAGACATTACCACAATGACATCTACCTTAATCCGACCCTTGGAACGAAAACAATCTCCAAACTTTTTAGCCAATAAATCCTATTATTGCTGTTTGACCTGAAATTTTCCAATTTATTTTGTTTGTACAACCATCTCTGGAATCTATTTGCGACAGAAATATATTTTAAGATGTACGACATTTATGTAGTAACGCGAGGTGTCTGAAAGATATTAAGTGAAGTTATCTGAAATTTGGCAGCATCAAAGAGCCAAATTCTTTTGCTCCGCAGACATTTCTATCGAAGATTAATGTTCTGATTTGTTATTTTATCGTTACTAAAAGCTTCTTTGAAAGGGTAGATTGGCATCGAAAATTGTGCTGTTGGTATTATAATTTTGATAAAACAGTAATTTATGTAAGACTGTTATGAAACTCTATCATTTTTGTGCAGTTTATCATGTTATTTCAAAGGTTTTTCCTTTTACAACTAGTTTATTAAAATTTTATTATGAAATTAAGATGTTCCTTGGCATGGGCAGCACTTGGTCGATTATAAGCAGTATTTAAATCAAAGTTACCAAATACTTTAAAGGCAAAACGGTCGATCTGTACGTGTTGCCAGTTCTGACACACGGAACTGAAACTTGGGCTTTTAACAAAAGCGTAGTCCACAAACTTCAATGGTGGAGCCGATATGTGAAACAATTGTGCATTTAATGATAGAAGCATATAATTTAGACCACATATATTACACATATAAAGGTTCAAATGTAGATACAAGGCCATCTCAGATTTTTCCTTTTACAAAAATGGCGTGCATTCAAAATGGCGACTATACATATGTGACTAATAGCACGATAACTTTTTATCGAGACGTCCGATTTTAACCAAATAGAGATTTTCGAATGGGAAAAAAGGTGATATATTCTACTTGTAATACACTTTAATATGGCGTACAAAAAAATCATCCCCTAAATAATCATCCCTTAGTTACAACCCCTAACTTTAATTTTTTTAATAGCACCCTGTATATTTTTTTACAGTTTTGGATGTGGCCTTTTATCGTCTGTTTAACACATTTTTTTAAAATAAAATCAATTCGTAAATAACCTAGAAACTACCAGTTTATTTTTGTTAAATTGTGTGTCCCAGACTAATTTATCCAGGCTATATTTCTTAAACGGTTAGAGATTTTCGAATGGCACGAAAACTGATCTATTCCATTTGTAATACACTTTCATATGGCGTAGAAAAAAGTCATCCCCTAAATATTCATCCCTAACTTACAGGGTGCTATTTAAAAAAAATAAAGTTAGGGGTTGTAACTAAGGGATAAATATTTAGTGGATATTTTTTTTCTACGCCATATTAAAGTGTATTACAAATGTAATAGATCAGTTTTTGTCCCGTTCGAAAATCTCTATTCCTTTATGAAATATAGCCTTGAAAAATTAGTCTGGGACACATAATTAACAAAACTAAACTGATATTTTCTTGGTTATTTACGAACCGATTTTATTTTCAAAAAATGTGTTGAATATACGATAGAAGACCACATCCAAAACTATAAAAAAATATACAGGGCGCTATTAAAAAAATTAAAGTTAGGGGTTGTAACTAAGGGATGATTATTTAGGGGATGATTTTTTTGTACGCCATATTAAAGTGTATTACAAGTAGAATATATCAGCTTTTGTCCCATTCGAAAATCTCTATTCGTTTAAGAGATATAGCGTGGGTAAATTAGTCTGGGACACCCTGTATATATATATATATATATATGTATATATATATATATATATATATATATATATATATATATATATACAAAATATGCATAAGATGGAATGCAACCACAGACACGTGTTTCTGACTTATTAGTCGTCATCAGTATGGTATAGCCAAACAGGAGCAACGAAACCAATTTGTGGCTGTAATGTTAGAAGACCCTCAGGATTCGAGAGCAACAACTAACACATCCACGCTATACCATACTTGCTCCTGTTTGGCTATACCATACTGATGACGACTAATAAGTCAGAAACACGTGTCTGTGGTTGCATTCCATCTTATGCATATTTTGTATTTTCATTGTTGCGAGCCATGCCGATATCTATTAACTCGCGTTAACCTCTCCTTGTTTGATTTTAAAACGTTTTAAACGTTTGGCATTGCTGTACTCAGGTAGCTGTAGCTTCCTCCGTGGATGTGTTAGTTGTTGCTCTCGAATCCTGAGGGTCTTCTAACATTACAGCCACAAATTGGTTTCGTTGCTCCTGTTTGGCTATACCATACTGATGACGACTAATAAGTCAGAAACACGTGTCTGTGGTTGCATTCCATCTTATGCATATTTTGTATTTTCATTGTTGCGAGCCATGCCGATATCTATTAACTCGCGTTAACCTCTCCTTGTTTAACCTCTCCTTATATATATATATATATATATATATATATATATATATATATATATATATATATATATATACATTCATTTATAGTACAATCCTGAGCCTTCGATAGTAAAACTTAAACACAAACCTGAACCACGTTAACCATCCTGAACCTGTATATTGGTTCAGGATTGTTTTCTTTTTATAACTGACATATATTTTTAAACTTACAATATAAATGATTTTTTTAAACTAGTGGTGTCATCAGCGGACAAAACTGATTAACTTTCAATTCAATATGTCATTTGGAATCCGAGAGAAACCTGTTTGTAGTATGGTTCAGCATTGTATCTTTTAGTTCAGACATTTGCCACTTTGGCGCTGGAAACAATTTCTCGAATATACATGATATTTATGTATATATCACAATTAATACCATCCTGATCCATACCATGTGGCAACATTGCTTTGTCGTTATTTTCTGTAAAGATTCGGCGAATTCTATTTTTAGCCAGACAGATTTGTTAATAGGTATATTTTATATTCTTTAGTTTTGCAACTTTGCAAGAGTCGTTTGTTTTGGTTCGGGAACGTCGCTGTGTGCGCTCGATTTAAAAGTGAATATGAATAATAAAGGACGTTGTAAACTGATGGTTGATATGTGTTTATAAGTTAGGTAAAGTTAAGTTATACAGAAGGGATTAAAATAAATTCTCACTTTGAGAAAACCGGTTTAAGGATTAAATGTATATTAAATTTCTAGACAAAACATAACAGAAAATTTAAATCTTATTGATTAAAACTAAAACAACTTTGGCATTTATTAATGCCAAAAGGAACAAAATTGGGAACAAAAAAAACTGAAGAAAATTGCTCCATGGGAAGCCGAGAAAATGCATTCTTTTTAACGTATACTGATTTTGAACGTTGACATTCCATTTTTTCCAACCTGATGTTTTATTGAAATTTTGGTATTTTTGGTATTTTTCACTCGTAATACCGATAGTTTTTATTATTATAATATATGTTATGAGTCTTTTAACGATATGAAAATTTGTGTGGAGAAAGAGAACCGAAATAGAAAGGTGATGATTTGAAAATGACCATCCTACTATGTATATCTTCGCCGTACATGCCGGTCAACTTTGATCGGTTGTATCTCAGGAACCACTCACCGCAATTAAACAGTTTTTCTTTTAAAAGAAGCGTCCTGCCGCTTTCTTTCCAAGACCGTTTTCATAATTTAATTTAATATTTTCTGAGATATTATATTTGTTTATAAGGCAAAAAATTGTTTGTAATTTTAAAATATTCTTAAGGCCGCTCAAATAGTCCAATTTCAATTATGTAAAGTACATTAGATAGGTATAGTGCCATTTTATACAAAAATCATAAAAATCAAAATTTTTGCGGTTATTATGGCGACCCTAAATTTTTAATTAACAATTTAATTGTTGCTAAACTCTTTATTAAATTTCCATCGGCTTCTGGAAATAAAATCGATACCAAAAGAGCTTTTATATCACTAAGTTATTTAATTATTGATAAATAATTACTAACCTAAAATTTTAGTTGAAAATTTAAAATTTTGTTTAAAAAAACCCGCATTTTCCGAAAAAAATTTTCGTAGAGGTAAATCTAGAAAAATCTGTCTCTATGCAGAATTTCATTACGGTGAATTTTTATTTGGGTGTTTTTGGTGTAAAGTTAAAATCTTTGGAGCTGTAGTGCAAAGATTGCAAAAACACGATTTTCGGGCGCCATTTTGTTTATAGAAAAGTAGCACACTATCTGTGGACTTTTCATACCTATATTATTAATATATAGGATCATAAGATTCGATTCCAGCAATAAAATTGCTGGTAAATAACTTTTTCCAAAAATTGCTTATTCTCCGATAATCTGCCCAGACTATTCTTGCAGTTCTCAAATTTAAATATTCTACTAAGAAAGAGCCATCCACAAATATGTGAAGAATTGGTTGACACCAAGCAGCGTGGGAACGATTCGTTAATACTTGAAGAAGTGGTTGATAGAGCGGATCACGGGAATAACGTTTCTTCAATATCATTTGAAAAACCGGTTGAAAGAGAGAAGCGCGAGAAGTACGAATCCCTAATAATACAGAAACTCTTAAATTTTGATAGTAAACAAAAAAGTAAACATCAAGTGGAGAGGGAAAGTGAAAAGGGGCAACAGACAAGCAGCAGTTCTGTAGCTAAAAGGATATCATCTCTTGCTCTATCATCATGCAACCCGGACCTATCAACTGTTGGATATAGGTCTCCCTCAGTATTTTCCATGCATTTCTGTTTTGTGCTGTTTGCATCCAATTTTTGTCGATCCGTTTTATTTCTTCAGACCATCTGGTTGGCGGACGACCTTTACTTCGATATGCTTCTTGTCTTGGTCTCCAGAGTATTATTTGCTGTGTCCATCTGTTATCCGACATTCTAGCTGTGTCCAGCCCAGTTCCACTTTAGTATGGCATCCGTCACTTCTCTTCTCCGTCTTATCTCCCTGTTCGTAATTCGAGAAATGCCTAATATTGAGGGTCCATTCCATGGCTTTAAATTACGATATAAGCAGTATAATATGGCATCCCAAACAATTTGGTACTTTACGTTTTCCTAAACTCAAATAATTGTCAAACTAACAATCTGTGAGAAAGCCTATAAAGTAAGGAAAGAAGCAGAAGTGATTGTAATCCATTAGACATGACATACCCTGGTAAGTTTGTTTTGTCGTTTACGGCTCGTAAGACGGTTTTTTGTGTCCAACAAAACAAACCAACTCAGCTACATGTATAAAAAGCCTATCTGACAAGTCGTAAATGACGAAATAACTTGGTCACAAGATTTTGTGTCTAATAAGTTAAAATCAATTATGATTATTTTTTTAATGTTACTTTACTTAAATCTTTCCTATTTCTTTTAACGTGTTCGGTTGATTGTACATTTTTTTAGCCACTTGTTGAAAAAACGCTGAGGAAAAATTACAAAGATCCAAGGGATTTTTGCTTCTATTGCGAAAAGGATGTACAATCTCATTTTGCTAGACATATTTCTAAATGGCACTCAGAAGAAATTGAGGTAGTTAAAATATTATGTCATAAAGTTAATTTGAAAGGGAGACGATTGGCTTTATCAAACTTAAGGAAAAAGGGAAATTTTATCAGAAATCGGGCAGACGCCGCATTAAGACCTGTTAAAGGACAAACCTTACTGATAAGTCGTCAAGTGCAGATAAATATCTACCGCGCAATTATTGTTTGGGATACTATAAGAAAAAATGTTTACTTAGGCATACCAAAATTTGTCCGTCTAATAATTATAAGGATAATAATAGAAGACAAACGTCCCAAAGCGACGGACAAACTACAAACTACTTTACTTCTACACCATTTTCTTAAACATGACGATTTATTAAAATCAAAAAAAAATTTCAGGATGCACGCAGATGTCATAAATATTATTGCCAAAAAAGATCCCTTAATTTATCAGTATACATATTCGTACATAAAAGGCCGTCAAAGTAAATGAAATATGGATTTGGTAAGAAAGAATATGCGAAGACTTGCAAAACTCTTACATTTTGCAAGACTACAAAATCCAGAGATTAAGAAACTTATAGGTATTCTTCGCCCAAAGTATTTTCAACTAATAATTTCTGGAATTAATAAACTGGCAAAATATAATCCAGAAACAGAAAATTATGAGTCACCAACGTTGGCCATAAATTTTGGGACACTTATAAAAAAATCTTGCGACTTAGCAGATATTAATCTTGTTCAGATTGAGGACACAAGCGATGAGAGAAAAGACCTTAAAATATTGAAAACTCTTACAGAATCCTAATGGTGCAATGAAGTTTCTGTACAAGCATGTACCAATTTCAATCAGAATAAATGGAACAAGGAAGAACTTTTGCCGCTTACTAACGACCACAAGAAACTTAACATTTTTTTGCAAAAAACTGCAGAAGAATTATTTGACAAATTGAAATCAGATGAGTATGATTTTAAGACCTATAATTCATTAAAAGACACACAGAGGTGGCTCAGCTAAAGGTCCAAACGTTTAAATGTATTAATTTAGGGGGTGAAAACGATACCGAATTCGAAAAATGTTTAACAAGCTGAAAAATGTTTATTAAAAACTTACAGTCGTTTAGTTATAAGAGGTAAGCGTGGAAGAGGAGTACCCATGTTGTTATCACCATCAATGAAAATGCATTTCGATTATATTTTACTCTGTAGAAATAACTTTGTAATTGAAAGTGACTTTGTATTTCACACCACTGGAAGAGGATTTGTTGATGGAACTAAAACTATTCATAATGAGTTTTATATTATAGGTCTGGATCCCGCGTATGAAAAAAAAAGTTGATTAATAGCAAGCTGAAAATTTGTTAATCGCTTAAGGGTGTCTAGTCGGATAAACTTTGATATATGGGAACACTGGAACAGGGGCAATTTTAATTGTGGAACAGGTTAAAAATTTGGAAAGATCACACCTCGAAAACGGCATATTTATTTTGTCCGACAGAACAGACTTAAACTCTCCGAACAGAGATTAAACTCTCATGCAAAAATCAGACTGCTATTTATCACCTGTCATAATTCCTGTCATTTGACATATTCTACATGTTCCACTCATTAAAACGCCCATTTGGTGATAAATAGCAGTCTGATTTTTGCATGAGAGTTTAATCTCTGTTCGAAAAGTTTAAGTCTGTTCTGTCGGACAAAATAAATATGCCGTTTTCGTGGTGTGACCGTTCCAAATTTTTAACCTGTTCCACAATTGAAACTGCCCCTGTTCCAGTGTTCCCGTATATCAAAGTTTGTCCGACTAGACACCCTTAAGCTATTAACAAATTTTCAGCTTGCTATTAATCAACTTTTTTTTCATACGCGGGATCCAGACCTATTAGGTTTATTTTTAAATACTATGTAACGTTACTGTGCAATCCACTATGTATTTCATTTTTTTTGCATTTTTAAACATTTGTTGTTGTTGAGATACAATCAAAACTTACGCCAACGCGTTTATCATTGTGTTTGATAAAAGAGGTTGCTTTAATTTCTTATATATAATATTTTATTACAATCAGTTTAGTAGTTTGTTTTTATGAGATATTTATAATTTGTAATTTTTTAAAGCCTGTATGTTTATTATTTTAAGAAATAAACTAACTAACTAAATAACTTAATAAATTACTGCTGTCATTACTCTACAGGAGTGTTCTTGTAATGTGAGATCCCAATCCCAGTGACCACCATTATAAGAGACTCAGTTTTATTCAATTTATTCTTCTCCGGAAAATAAATAAACAGAAGGGTTTGTCTATTTGTTCCCTTAATGAACAATACAAATAATTTACTAGATAAATTGTAACTATCCAAAAATGTGTAAACTTATGCATATGTAAACGATAATTCTTACTTTTCTTGTGTTAATTTTTATTTTGACTACTTACTGAAACCATACGAAAATGTCCCTAAGAATCCCATTTCACTTAAAACTGGCAACATCTATTAGGCTCAGGTTTGTATATATACACATATGTTTGGGTTCAGAATTGACTGAAATAACAAGGGGATCAGGATTATGTCAATAATATGTAAAATCCCTATTTATATATCTTTAAAAATATTAAAAATTTCTTTTGTATATACACATTTTTGAAATCCCCGCTAGAATTAATGAATATAAGCGTGCCGTGGGCAACTCTAAATACTCTAGATATAGGAGGTTCAGGATTGTACGGTTTTCCAGATGGTTCAGGTATGATATAAAGATGTATATATATATATATATATATATATATATATATATATATATACATCCTACTATCAATTTGGCATCGATACATTATGCATTTACCATCGATTTGGCATCGTCTTGCAAAGTGGCATCTGTATATCGATGCCACTTTACACTACCTTAATAACTATATTCCTGTACTTGCTACCAGAAGTCTAATCAGCTCGGTAGTTAGAGATTTGATTCCTTGATGTTACTTTAATATATCAGCTTTCCTTGTTTACCTCTTACTAAGTTATATAAGTTTATTCCATAAAATGTTTGAGTCCAAAATGATCGTACAGTGAAAATATTATATACATTTAGTTCAGTGTTTTACCGTTTTGTCGCTGCCGTTATATACATGAAAACGTATATCCCACTTTCATTATCAATCATTTTGGCATCAGAAATTTGGCATCACTGTTGAATACAATATTATTCACAACGAAAAATAGACAATTTGAGAATGTATATATTATTTTCATAAATAAATCAGTCTGGCATCATGTTTTATTGTTTTCACCCAATTTTGAAAAAATGTGAAAACTTTGTATTATCCACGTCCGTCTGTCCGTCTGTCTGTAACCACAACTCCTCCGTCAATATACCAGCTAGAATGACAAATGAGGTATCAAATGAAAGCTGATAATCCAAGGATGGTACTAAAGGTGAGATATTTGACCTTGGCGGTCTGTCCGTCGGTCTTTACGACCGCGAATATAACTCCTCCATCATTATACCAGGTAGAATGACAAATGAGGTGTCAAATGAAAGCATATAATCCAAGGATGGTACTAACGGTGAGATATTTGACCTAGGCTGTCTTTCCGTCGGTCCCTCCGACCGCAAATATAACTCCTCCGTCATTATACCAGGTAGAATGACAAATGAGGTGTCAAAAGAAAGCTTATAATACAAGGATGGTACTAAAGGTGAGATATTTGACTTAGGCGGTCTGTGACTCGGTCCCTCCGACCGCGAATATAACTTATCCGTCATTATACCAGGTAGAATGACAAATGAGGTGTCAAATGAAAGCTGATAATCCTAGGATGGTACTAAAGGTGAGATATTTGACCTAGGCTGTCTTTCCGTCGGTCCCTCCGACCGCGAATATAACTCCTCCGTCATTATACCAGGTAGAATGACAAATGAGGTGTCAAAAGAAAGCTTATAATACAAGGATGGTACTAAAGGTGAGATATTTAACTTAGGCGATCTGTGCGCCGGTCCCTCCGACCGCCAATATAACTCCTCCATCATTATACCAGGTAGAATGACAAATGAGGTGTCAAATGAAAGCTTATATTCCAAGGATGGTAATAAAGGTGAGATATTTGACCTAGGCTGTCTTTCCGACGGTCCGTACGACCGGGAATATAACTCCTCCGTCATTATACCATGTAGAATGAGAAATGAGGTGTCAAATGAAGGCTGATATTCCAAGGATGGTACTAAAGGTGAGATATTTGACCTACATGGTCTGTCCGTCGGTCCGTCCGACCGCGAGTATAACTCCTCAATCATTATACCAGGTAGAATGATAAATGAGGTGTCAAATGAAAGCTTATAATCCAAGGATGGTACTAAAGGTGAGATATTTGGCCTAGGCAATCTTTCTGTCGGTCCGTACGACCGCGAATATAACTTCTCCGTCATTATACCAGGTAGAATGACAAATGAGGTGTCAAATGAAAGCTTATATTCCAAGGATGGTACTAAAGGTGAGATATTTGACCCAGGCTGTCTTTCCGTCGGTCCGTACGACCGCGCATATAACCCCTCCGTCGTTATACCAGGTAGAATGACAAATGAGGTGTCAAATGAAAGCTGATAATCCAATGATAGTACTACAGGTGAGCGATTTGACCTAGGCTGTCTTTCCGCCGGTCCGTACGACCGCGACTATAACTTCTGCGTCTTTATACCAAGTAGAATGACAAATGAGGTGTCAAATGAAAGCTGATAATCCAATGATGGTACTACAGGTGAGCGATTTGACCTAAGCTGTCTTTCCGCCGGTCCGTACGACCGCGACTATAACTTCTGCGTCTTTATACCAAGTAGAATGATAAATAAGGTGTCAAATGAAAGCTTATAATCCAAGGATGGTACTAAAAGTGAGATATTTGGCCTAGACAATCTTTCTGTCGGTCCGTACGACCGCGAATATAACTTCTCCGTCATTATACCAGGTAGAACGACAAATAAGGTGTCAAATGTAAGCTGGTAATACAAGGATGGTACTAAAGGTGAGATATTTGACCTAGGCGGTCTGTCGGTGGGTCCGTCCGACCGCGAATGTAACTCCTCTATCATTATACCAGCTATAATAATAAATGAGGTGTCAAATGAAAGCTTATAATCCAAGGATGGTACTAAAGGTGAGATATTTGAGCTAGGTACTCTTTCTGTCGGTCCGTACGACCGCCAATATAACTCCTCCGCCATTATACCGGGTAGAATGACAAATGAGGTGTCAAATAAAAGCTTGTGGGTGAAAACCTAGGACTTACGAAGTCCAATTTAAAAATAGGGCATATCAGAGATATGCCTTAGACATCATAGAAGACAATGACACAGAAAAATCAAACAAGCAATATGTCAAAAGGGCCTTAGTTATGTATCTTCGGTCCTGTTGGTCCAATCGTGATGTATAGCACCTCAAATGATAGGATTTGACAAACAGAATACAATGAGAGAAAAATCAAATACAACCTCATGTCAAAAGGGCCTTAGTCGCGTATCTTCGGTCCTATAAGACCAATCGTGACGTACGGCATCTCAAATAATAGGACTTGACAAATAAAATACAATGACACAGAAAAATCAAATACAGCAACAAGTCAAAAGGGCCCTAGTTATGTATATCTAGTTCTATTGGTCCAATTGTGACGTACAGCAGCTCAAATGGTAGGGTTTAATGAACAGAATACAATGACACAGAAAAATCAAATACAGCAATATGTCAAAAGGGCCTTATTTACGTATCTTCGCTCCTATTGGTCCAATCGTGGCGTACAGCACCTAAAATAACTGTATTTGACTAATATAATACAATGACGTATGAAAATCAATTACAGCATCATGTCAAAAGGGCCTTAGTCTTGTATCTACGGTTCTATTGGTTCAATCGTGACGTACAGCGTCTGAAATGATGGGATTTAACTGGCAGAATAAGATGGTGTAGACAAATGAAAATGACGGCATGTAATAACACTTTAAAATTGTAGAAATAAAATGGATTAACACACATGGTATGACATATTAGGTGAGAGTATTTAACAAATAGAATACGATTACATACGTCCAGTTTTTGACAAGCGACTTCTCTACATATGATAAACGCGAAAGGGCCCCAACGTTCACTGCTCGACATAGGCCTCCCGTTCACTGCATATACCCACTGCTTTCTGACGCTGTGACTTGAGAGGATAGGATTTAACGAATAGAACGACAAAGAAGACTAAACAAGGCAGCTCACGGGAAAAACACAACTGTCCGTTTTATACTCTACAGGGAAGCATCAAATATTCAACGTAAGAATATATTAGAGTATAACGGTATGATAAATTTTTTTCTTCTTTTTTTCATTTAGTGCATTCCGTACGTTTTTTAAACATAATCAGGAGAAGTTGTTGAATTTCTGAAGTATATAAAAGAATTTCTTAACAAACCTTTTTTTAATTGTGTTATGGATTATTTTTAAGAATGTGTTTAAAAGGCAGTTCGCAGGCTTATTGTTCAATGGGCTTATCACTTTCAAGCGCCTGTCTTTTTTGTAGGACTATTAATTGTTACTTGTGATTTCAACCATTCTAGCGGGGCAATGCCTTTTCTATAACTGAAATGAATATTGTTATCCATTTAATTTTTTTCCTCAATTAATTGAATGCCTCCTACTGGTGTTTGGTCTAAGCTTACCGCTTTTCCCCATTTAAGCTAAACTGCTCGTCAAAAGTTAGGGATATAGAAAATTATGCTCATTTTCATAGCTAATTTTTTCGAGAACAGATTAACGGATTCCACTATTTTTTTTTAATATTTTAGATTTTTCTTTAGTATTTACACAGTTGTGCAAAGGTTTACACAAACTTCTTTTTTGTACTTATACCGAGTGGTAGGTATAAGTACAGAAAAGAAGTTTGAGTAAACCTCTTGATAGGTATTAGTTACGTATCTTCACTCCCATTGGTCCCAACGTGTCGTACGGCGGCTCAAATCATTGGAATCAGCCAACAGAATACAATGACTAGGGAGCGGATTTATATGCGATCAATTTTGATGAAATATTCGCATATATATGCGGTAAAAAATTACGAAATATGCGCAAGATATGCACAAAAATTCAAAAAATGCGCATTTCGGGAAACCACAAATTTTCTGTCTTATTTAGTAATCTTATTTATTATTTTTCAAATAAAATCATTTTTTATATATGCAATTTATTCACAGTTTTTACAAAAACTGCTACCAATAGTTACCTATTTAAAATAAAACAACAATATCACTATAAATATATCTTCGATTATAATTCACTACAATGTGTTTTTCCAAATTCTTTACGAGGAAACATATTCTTTGATCAGACAAAATATTTTTATAACTTGAAAAACTCCTTTCAACATCGATAATTGGTGCGTATTTAAAATAACTTGTTAATTTCCGTTAGAAAATCGTAAAACTTTGGCTAAAGGTGTAAATTCTCTTAACAATAGAGGATTTAAAAAATCACCAGAATTATAGGTAGGTACCTACCCTAATAGCACAAGGACGTCCAATGGACGTCCTTCACGGACTTTAGGGACGTCCATTGGACGTCCGTTTTCTTCCGAGGAACGTCCTTTATACGTCCTATTTTGGTCCAAATGTCGCGCTACCGAACGTCCATTGGACGTCCATCTAATGTCCGAGGGGACATATATTGGATCTTAATCGGACGTAAATTGGACCTTAATCGGACGTCCTAGGGGACGTAAATTGGACCCTAATCGGACGTAAATTGGACCTTAATCGGACGTAAATTGAACCTTAATCGGACGTAAATTGGACCTTAATCGGACGTAAATTGAACCTTAATCGGACGTAAATTGGACTTTAATCGGACGTAAATTGGACCTTAATCGGACGTAAATGGGACCTTAATTGGACGTAAATTGGACCTTAATCGGAGTAAATTGGATCTTAATCGGACGTCTTAGGGGACGTGAATTGGACCTTAACAGGACGTCCAATTTTGGTCCAAATTCCACGTTGCCAAACGCCCAATGGAGGTCCACCTAACGTCCGAAGGGACGTTCGGTGGACGTCAATTGGGCCTTCATAGGACGTCCCAGTTTGGTCCAATGTATTGCTGCCGATCATCCATCTAACGTCCTGGGAGGACGTTCGGTGGACGTCTAGAGACGTTATTTATACCTGTGGAGAATGTATTGTGGGCAATAAAAAATATATTTTTTAAGGAACTTATATTACATCTTATATTAATTTACAATTATTGGATATTAGATTATTTACATTAAATTATAATTACATTTCTCCAAGAAATTAACGCACCACCTTAAAAATGGGTCATTTTTGATGTCTCGAATTTCCTAAAGCCATTGTCCCATCTAAGTGATTTTTTTAATAATATTATAGCCTAGGCTATATGGGCTACCTCCATAAGCTTGTCATGCACGGGGAGCTATACTGTAATAATATTATATCACATCGCTGAGGGAACTCTACATTACATATACTTTTCGAATCAAAACTTTTATTCTCTTAATATTATTACTTAAAAAATATATACTACATTCGTCTCGCTAAACTCGAAAAATAACTTATAAACCATAAAAATCTCCAAAAATATAAATGACATAAATGAGAATTGGCACAATTATTATTATGGTTTTAAGTTGATTTTTCGAATTTAACTACAATATTATGCAAAAAATTATGTTATATCGCAGATTTAAAATGGGTTTATCTCGAAAACAGTTATATTAAGTTTAGCGAGATGATTGTAGTACACTTTTTTTAAGTAAAAATATTAAGAGAATAAAAGTAGACTGGTACGCAGTCTGATTTTTGCATAAGAGTTTAATGAAATGGTAACAAATCAATTGGAAGTTCTGTCCGACAAAATACATGGAACGTTTTCGGTAGTCTGATGTTCCAAGTTTTTAACCTGTTCCATAATTAAAACTTCCCCGGTTCCAGTATTCCCGTACATCAAAGTTTGTCCGACTAGACACCGTGAAGCTATTAACAAATTTTCAGCTTGCTGTTAATCAACTTTTTTTATTACGCGGGATCCAGGTCTATAAATGAATACAATAAATAAGTAGGTAGGTACATATTATACACTTATTTATACGAGTACAATTAATAGTAGAGCTGGTTTTTGGGATGTTACAAGCAGCATTTGCATTTCCACAGAGATACTTATGACAGAAATAATAAAATACCGAGACGGACTATTATTATAATAATTTACAATAGGACCCGACGGCCGACGCTATAGGGACAGGTAAAATTTATGACTGAACAATGCACCGAGCATCGATACAAGCAATATGTACCGGTCGAAGGTTATTTTTTATTGTGCCAAATGGACGTATATAGTACCTATCTTTAAAAATCGAATACACAAATTAAAAGATATTTAACAACCATAAAGATTTGTCAAACTCTATCACCGACTTCATGAAAACAAGTATTACTACATTCTTTGATGGTTTTTGCTGTAAATTTTAAAGGATTGAAATGAAATTTGGCATACGCATAGCTAACATGCCAAAGAAAAAAAGTGATATTGTGCCAATGTGTGCTATTGCCCTGGGGTGAGTTTCACTCTTTCTCTGGGGTGAAAAACGTTCAAAATAAGTCCGGACTTCGATAAACTGATTAATATTAAGCAACCTTTATTCCATACTTACAAAGTATGTGTACTTACAAATTAGTATGTGAATTTGGGGGGTGAGTTTCACCCCGAGGAGGGGTGATATACAAAATATAGATAGATACACAAAAGATATACAAAAATGTTTCAAAACATCGAAAAAATGTGGTAAAATGCAAATATACATATCATATTATGATAAAATTGCGATTTTGGCGATTTGCCTTTTTGGATAGAATGATGATGATGTTGATTAGGATAAAACTGCGAAGAATTTTTTTATCGAAATATAGTAAAAAATATGAAAAATATACCAAAAAGCTTGAAAAAATATGTAAGTATGTAAGGAAAAACATAAATAATTAAATAAACTTTTGACAACACAACACAAAAGTTTGAAACACTCACTATTTGGATTGGTTGTCCTGGCTTGTGATTTTCTTCTTTGCAGATGACGCTCACGGATCGATGTCAATGTCCAACGGACGTCCGAGCACGGACGTCCAATGGACGTCCAAAGGACGTTCATATTTATTCAACACGTAAGTACGTCCAACGTCGGACGTCCGAAGGACGTTCATTTATAGTCCATCCGCATTAGGACTAAAACTGGACCTATTTTGGGCACACGTACGCTCAACTTCAAAAAGATGCTCTCAATATTCATCTGTAGTAAGGATACATTGATAAAAATTATATTTTTGCTTATTAGAATTAACCACCAAACTTCTATCATCTTGGTAACGGGAAGAATAAAACATTATAAAGTCCACTTTACATCAACAATAATTGAACAAGAAATTGACGACAAGTTATTCAAGGTCAAATTTGGCTTATACAAAACACAATTCTACTTCCAATTTTGCCGTGAATAAACAGAAAATAAAGAAATTTGACAAAATAAAACATATCCAATTGTTCTTTTCATCAAATTCCTTCATTTTCTTTTACAAATCATACATTTTGTACTCGTCAAATTTGGCCTTGAATAACTTAGTCAATTTCTTGTTCAATTTATTGTTGATGTAGAGTGGACATAACGAATAATTTACCGATCAGATTTTCACACTTTACATAAAAACAAAAACATGTATTAGATATTAAACTACATATACAGTTTTGAATTAAATATGATTTATAATCTTTTCCATTTAAACTATTTTATTAACATAATTAAGTTAATATTTTATTAAATAATTTTGCTGTTTAATCCCCTTATTGGTAGAATATGTCCAATATGGACGATTGGAAAAGGTCCGTATTTCGTCCGAGTACGGACGTCCAAAGGACGTTCATATTTATTCCACCCGAAGGACGTCCAACACCGGACGTCCGAAGGACGTACATATTTAGTCCACCCGAAGGACGTCCAACGCCGGACGTCCAAAGGACGTACATATTTAGTCCACCTGAAGGACGTCCAACGCCGGACGTCCAAAGGACGCACGTATTTAGTACACCCGAAGTACGTCCAGCGTCGGACGTCCAAAGGACGTCCGTTTATGGTCCATGGACGTTAGGACCAAAAATTGACCTATTTTGGACGTCCAAAGGACGTCGTGTGCTATTAGGGTATTAAATATAACAAAAGTATATAAAATTCGGATTTCCGGGTAAAACATCCTTCGTCATTTTAACATCCTACAATCATTTCATAACGGCGGCGTATTATCCTATAAGTACTTTGTGTAGAGATCGTTTATTTTCTAAGAAAAAATGAAAGGCGGTTAATGAGCTGTCTCTCTTGGTTCTCGAATTAATACAGACCACAGCCTGTGCGTGGAAATATTTTGTCGAATTAAAAAATTTAAATTTTGTTTTGGACTAATGAAATAAAACATTTTAGTAGTTCCAAAATGACACAAAATCTAGGCATCGGATAAAAAAGTTTATTTGAAGAAAGTGTATTTTTTTGTTCTTCTTAATGGCGGTACAGGCTCGTTTTTTTAATATTGTATTTAATTACAGAATAATTTTCAAATATTACCTAATATATTTTTCAAATTGGGCTCTGTACCGCCATTCTTTATTATATTACGGATACGTGTGTCAAATATCTTGAAAAAATATTCAAAATTACAGCCGCAATCTTGGAACGCGTTTTGGCTACCTGTTGATCGCTACTGTATCACCTTAAACAATTTTTTAAACAAATTCACAAAAATAATTTTTTCATTACGAACGATTTTTTAGATAAGTTGGGTTATTCTGAGCAAAAAAGGTATCTTGAGATTTTTCTCTAAAATTGATTTTTGTCGAGTTATATGGCCATTTTCGCATTTTTCAGGTTTTAAATCGCGTATAACTCGACAACAATCAATTTTAGAGAAAATTGACAAGAGACCTTTTTTGTTCAGAATGTCCAAAACTATCTAAAAAAAAAATTGTTCAAAGTGAAAAAATTATTTTTGTGGATTTGTTTAAAAAATTGTTTAAACAATTTTTCGACCACGGCACCTTGTGAATATGTTATAAGGACCTCTTTTTGAGTAAGTTTGTGCAAAAAAATCGAATCGGAATAATTTCACTAACAGGGGCGACGATAAATCCGGGACTATAGCGCTAATTATTAATAATTAAAAATAACAGCTTTGTAATAACATAATGACAAAAATCTCTTAAGGACCTTGGAGCAAGGGTTTGAAACTTGATCTGCTCACTTTTTAATTTCATAATAATAACTTTTAATCGAGTTATTAAGACTTAAAAATGGCCATTTTCGCATTTTTCAAATTTTTAATCGCATATAACTCGACAACAATCAATTTTAAACAAAAATGGCAAGATACCTTTTTTGCCCAGAATGACACAAGTTATCTAAAAAAAATTGTTCGAAATGAAAAAATTGTTTTTGTGAATTTGTTTCAAAAAAATTTTTTAAACAATTTTTCGACCAATGCACCGCCCGGCACCCTTTGGATATGTTATAAGGACCTCTTTTTGAGTAAGTTTGTGCAAAAAAATCGAATCGGAATAATTTCGCTAGCGGGGGCGACGATACTGCCCGGTCTACTTTTGATGCTGATGGTGATAGAATAGATACTTTTTATATAACAAAAATAAAACTTTTTTTAAACTCTTTAAAAAATTTGTGGCGGGTTTTCCCCGAAAAGTGCGTTATTTTTTGGACATTTTACGTTGAACTAGTCGATTTGGAATTTGACGAATAAGAACCAACTTTTGATTAGCTCCAACTCTGTTTTTATTGTGTGTCCAGACTTCATACATACATCATTTTTTTTACTGTTTTATAAGCTTTATATTTGCTAGGAATAGTTTTTCGATCAAATATATACTTTTTGATTTATTTGCGAAAAACCATCTAAAAACAAAAGTTACAAGGAATTTAATTAGTTTATCCACTTACGGACTTATTTGGACCTATATTTTTTCACACTCGAGAAGGGGGTGGTACTCATCCCCAGAAAAAAAGCACACACTGGCACTCTGATGTTCATTTCGCGAAATATCGCAGGGTTCGTATTTAAAATTTTTAATTTACTCCTCACCCCTTTCCGTGGGGGTTCGTTTTTGGTATCATTCGATAGACTTTTGAAAAATATTGAACACGCATTTTTTAGTTTTTCGATCTGACGTTCATTTCGCGAAATATTCGCTTTTTTGTGAAACTTTGTGACTCGCCCATCATTTCTTCAGATTTGGGAACACTTAATAATCGGAGGGGGCCAAGTCAGGAGAGTAAGCCGCATGAGAAAGTAATTAGAACCCCAACTCGAATTTTTGCTACTGTCACAACGCTCTTGTGAGTCGATGTATTGTCTTAGGTCTTGATAACACTTTTTTCTTCTGCTTATGGAGTCGTTTTTCATTCATCACATACCGGAACTCACCACATAAATTTTGAAGTCCCTGACATCAAAACTGTATTAAATTATATGTGATCTAAGTAAGTTAATGAAAAGTCAGAATAGATAGAGTAGAACACTTATAAAAAAAATTGTAACAAGCAATTGGACATCGTAAGTTCTAATTTTTCACAAAAAGTGACCGGAAGTTGAACCGGCAGTCGATATTTGAACCCTTCGTGTAACTTTTTGTCAGCTGATATGACGGATGAATTTTGTTCACCTACAGATATGGACGAACAGACAGGCATGAAACCGGAAGTATGTATTTGTTCTGGTCTTTCTTAGTCGTGTTGACCAATAGTTTGTACTATTTCGACGAATTTAACACAGTACTTTCGGTTGCAACTCTGGAACAGGCAGTCCGAGGTCAAACTTCTCACATGTAATATCATATTTTGGTTATAGGCTTTCATTTGACACCTTATTTGTCATTCTTTCTGTCCTACTAATAGACGAGTTGTGTTTATTGACGGACAGACATGGATAATTCTAGGTTTTCACATTTAATGATAAAAACAATAATTATACAATTCAGTTAACCTGACTATATCATTGTGATAATGACTTCTTATCTAAAAGTGACAACGGCAATAATTGCCGTTGTAATAATTATTATTCCATTCACTCACGATAAAATATCGCAAAACCTCCAGATTTTAAAGAACCGCTTGGATTGACATAAAATTTGGCACACACGTAGCTAAAATGCCAAAGAAAAAAGTGAGATTATGCCGATATGTTCTCTTGTCCTGGATGTGACTTTCACCCCTTCTTGGAGGTGAAAAAACATACGTGCAAAATAAGTCCGGAAGTGGATAAACTGACTAATTCTAATTCTAAGCAAATTTTGTTCTATAAAAGTTTTAGGTCAATACTTTTCGAGGTATGTGCGAGTGAATATGTTTATTTTTCATAGAAAAACACGTTTTGGACGGATTTTCGCAAATAACTCAAAAAGTAAGTATGTACATATTTTATCGAAGAAAATATTCCTAGCAATAATATAGCTTATGAAAAAGAGGTGTCAGTATAAGGTCTGTAGACCCAGTAGAAGCAGGGTTGCAGCTAATGAAAAATAGGTTCTTATTCGTCAAATACCAAATCGAATATTTTAACGTAAAATAACCAAAAAAATAAAGCACTTTTCGGGAAACACTCATCATAACTCTTTTAAAGTGTTTTAAAAAAATTTTTTTTGGTGTTTTTAAAACAGTTTCTAGCGTGAAAAGTAAGCAAGTTACGCTGAAAATAAAATCGTTCCCTTTTTTTTGGCAAAAGAAAGTCATGAAAATTAATTGTTACCGCTTCACACGTTACTTTAGATAAATGTATTGTTTATACAGGGTGTCTCCGAAAATAGTGCGTTCCTTTAAGGTGTGGATATAATACACAATTTAGAACAAAAAGGTGTTGTAACATTTTTTCCTAAAGTTAACCGTTTCAACAAAAATTACGTTGTTCTCCATAAGAGTAAATTTTTATTTTCATAAATTTATATGACCTGGCAACATGGCGTAGAAGAACCTGTGACTGTGAAATTTAATCTAATGGGACCCCTTGTTTATTTACTAATTGAGTATCAATTTGCATATCAAAATGTATTTTCGTTTTTTGGTCAAACGGCTGAATTTAGAATAAAATGTTATAAGACTTTTTTGCTCTACATTGTGCTTTCTATCTATACCTTTAAGGAACGCACTATTTTCGGGGAAACCCTGTATATGATCTGTAAGTTGCATTGGTTCAAAATGCTTATTTTTGAAAGGGGTTTTGTTGAAAGGCCTCGAACGAATCACTAGTCACGAGTATGTATATGCAAATTTTGAACAGCCATATCTTAACCAATTTTTGTCTTCCAGAAAATAAAAAAATTCCAAATATTTAAAAAAGCAACACCTACATTTTTTACTCTTTAAGATATTTGGTATCACTAATAATTTTTAAGTTATTTTGACAAAAGTCTTTTTTTCAAAATTAAAGATTTAAAAAAATTTACTTTAAAACCAAATTTTTCCACAAATAAGCACTTTGAACTGATGAAACTTACAAACACAAACAATACATAAAGTTACTTGTGAAGTGGTAACGATTAATTCCATTTGGGCTGTTAATTAGAGGGAGTTTTTAGAATATTTTTAACCAAAAAAAAAAGGAACAACTGTATTTTGAGCGTAACCTGCTTACTCTTGCTGCTGGAAACTTAAAAAAAAAATAAAAATAAACGTTTTCTTAAACACTTTAAGAAAGTTGTAATAAGTTTTCCCAGAAAAGTGTTTCATTTTTTTTATTTCACGTTAAAATATTCGATTTGGAATTTGAGATATAAGAGCTTATTTTTCACTATAGTCTGTTTTTAAACAAGAGAGTCATTCAAATTTCCCGCGCCGTACACCTTGTTTGTAATTGGTACAACCTCAGGCAATTTTACTCATATCAAATTTTGACACTATTGGCATTTCATAGGTCAGTTTATTTATTTTATCAGCAATTTTTGTATTTTCTGCGTTCTTCCTTTTATTTTTAGATTTTTAGTCAAGATTACCGTCAAAGGCCGATATGATCAACCAAAAAAGAAGATTTATCTGATGATATTTCTAGTGACTTTCTTGGGTGTGAATCTGCCATTTAGTTTACCTACTCCTCTTGGTTTTAAAACAAAGCTTAGCAATAACTCTGCTTCTACTGGGTCTACAGACCTGACACATATACCATTTTTTCATTTTTTTATAAGCTATATTTACTATTTGCTAATTTTTTTTCAATAAAGTACCTACTTTTTGAGTTATTTGCGAAAAACCGTATAAAAACGTTTTTTTTTTGTTGAAAAATGAACATATTCACTCGCAAATATCTCTAAAAGTATTGACTTAGTGAAAAACGCTATAAAATAGAAGTTGCTTAGAATTAGTCAGTTTATCCAATTCCGGACTTATTTGAACGTATTTGTTTTCATACCCTATAACCGACGAAACTCACCTCCAGATCAAAAGCACATATCGGCACAATATCACTTTGTTTCTTTAACATATTAGCTATAGGTACGTGTCCCAAATTTTATGTCAAACCAAGCGTTTCTTCAAAATTCTGACCAAAAACCCTAAGTAAATTAAACGAAAATATAAAATGAATTTTTCAAACAAATATTTTAAGTCGGTATGAGAAATTTTAATTTAACAGATGAAATCAAATAAACACAATTCAACTCGTAAAATATTTAGACCCTTGCTTGGTAATCCAGCTGAACAGGTAAAGAACCTACCTTTTATGTAGTTTATAATCTGAGAGGATGGAATATTTTACCAAAATATTCCATCCTCTAAGTTTACAATAGACCTTTTCTACCTGTCCTCAAAAGATCGGTATTTTTAACTCGTGGCAACGTCGAAAAGCGGCAAAATGATGGGAAATACACATTTTTATGTGGTGGAAGTCAAAATGGTTATGAAGTGTAAAAATTTTTGTATATAATTTAAATTTTTAAAATTAAAATTTTAGAAAACTGAGAACGATACAGGGCGTTAAAAAATGCGCTCAACAAACATACACGAATTAAAATTCGAAAATGATAGTATTTCTTGGTGATGCCAAATGACTGCAACATGAAAAGATGACATAATGATAGCGGGATGTATATATATATATATATATATATATATATAAAACAAGGTTGAAATATTGGGGTAGCAGCAATCTCAAAGAAAACTGTTATAACAAAGATTTAATTAACTGTTCAGCAAAGATTATATACCTGTTATATATATATATATATATATATATATATATATATATATATATATATATATATATATATATATATATATATATATATATGAAAGGAAACGGCAATTGCATTTTATTTCACTTCGACCACCACCGATATTCTACACGACGTGTTTCGAGCTCATGTCAAGCTCTCGTCAGGAACATCTAGGTGGATGGTCGAGGTGTAAGAAAATGCTTTTGGCCTTTCTGGTAATAATAAAATAACCAGACTTCAGTACACTTGGTACGACATCTATATTAATTAAACGAAAAGATTTCTCTGATATACAGAAGAAATCTTTTCCGTAGCGGACGCGAAAATGTAAATTTCAAAGTCTTCATAAAAGACGATGAACGACAAAAGACACCTCTTTGTGTCACAGATTTGTCTACAAAGCCACGTTATTCGCTACACATTCGTCAATAACGGAGAAGAACCGTGATATGAAAGGAAACGGCAATTGCATTTTATTTCACTTCGACCACCACCGATATTCTACACGACGTGTTTCGAGCTCATGTCAAGCTCTCGTCAGGAACATCTAGGTGGATGGTCGAGGTGTAAGAAAATGCTTTTGGCCTTTCTGGTAATAATAAAATAACCAGACTTCAGTACACTTGGTACGACATCTATATTAATTAAACGAAAAGATTTCTCTGATATACAGAAGAAATCTTTTCCGTAGCGGACGCGAAAATGTAAATTTCAAAGTCTTCATAAAAGACGATGAACGACAAAAGACACCTCTTTGTGTCACAGATTTGTCTACAAAGCCACGTTATTCGCTACACATTCGTCAATAACGGAGAAGAACCGTGATATGAAAGGAAACGGCAATTGCATTTTATTTCACTTCGACCACCACCGATATTCTACACGACGTGTTTCGAGCTCATGTCAAGCTCTCGTCAGGAACATCTAGGTGGATGGTCGAGGTGTAAGAAAATGCTTTTGGCCTTTCTGGTAATAATAAAATAACCAGACTTCAGTACACTTGGTACGACATCTATATTAATTAAACGAAAAGATTTCTCTGATATACAGAAGAAATCTTTTCCGTAGCGGACGCGAAAATGTAAATTTCAAAGTCTTCATAAAAGACGATGAACGACAAAAGACACCTCTTTGTGTCACAGATTTGTCTACAAAGCCACGTTATTCGCTACACATTCGTCAATAACGGAGAAGAACCGTGATATGAAAGAAAACGGCAATTGCATTTTATTTCACTTCGACCACCACCGATATTCTACACGACGTGTTTCGAGCTCATGTCAAGCTCTCGTCAGGAACATCTAGGTGGATGGTCGAGGTGTAAGAAAATGCTTTTGGCCTTTCTGGTAATAATAAAATAACCAGACTTCAGTACACTTGGTACGACATCTATATTAATTAAACGAAAAGATTTCTCTGATATACAGAAGAAATCTTTTCCGTAGCGGACGCGAAAATGTAAATTTCAAAGTCTTCATAAAAGACGATGAACGACAAAAGACACCTCTTTGTGTCACAGATTTGTCTACAAAGCCACGTTATTCGCTACACATTCGTCAATAACGGAGAAGAACCGTGATATGAAAGGAAACGGCAATTGCATTTTATTTCACTTCGACCACCACCGATATTCTACACGACGTGTTTCGTGCTCATGTCAAGCTCTCGTCAGGAACATCTAGGTGGATGGTCGAGGAGTAAGAAAATGCTTTTGGCCTATCTGTGAAGTGAAATAAAATGCAATTGCCGTTTCCTTTCATATCACGGTTCTTCTCCGTTATTGACGAATGTGTAGCGAATAACGTGGCTTTGTAGACAAATCTGTGACACAAAGAGGTGTCTTTTGTCGTTCATCGTCTTTTATGAAGACTTTGAAATTTACATTTTCGCGTCCGCTACGGAAAAGATTTCTTCTGTATATCAGAGAAATCTTTTCGTTTAATTAATATAGATGTCGTACCAAGTGTACTGAAGTCTGGTTATTTTATTATTACCAGAAAGGCCAAAAGCATTTTCTTACACCTCGACCATCCACCTAGATGTTCCTGACGAGAGCTTGACATGAGCTCGAAACACGTCGTGTAGAATATCGGTGGTGGTCGAAGTGAAATAAAATGCAATTGCCGTTTCCTTTCATATCACGGTTCTTCTCCGTTATTGACGAATGTGTAGCGAATAACGTGGCTTTGTAGACAAATCTGTGACACAAAGAGGTGTCTTTTGTCGTTCATCGTCTTTTATGAAGACTTTGAAATTTACATTTTCGCGTCCGCTACGGAAAAGATTTCTTCTGTATATCAGAGAAATCTTTTCGTTTAATTAATATAGATGTCGTACCAAGTGTACTGAAGTCTGGTTATTTTATTATTACCAGAAAGGCCAAAAGCATTTTCTTACACCTCGACCATCCACCTAGATGTTCCTGACGAGAGCTTGACATGAGCTCGAAACACGTCGTGTAGAATATCGGTGGTGGTCGAAGTGAAATAAAATGCAATTGCCGTTTCCTTTCATATCACGGTTCTTCTCCGTTATTGACGAATGTGTAGCGAATAACGTGGCTTTGTAGACAAATCTGTGACACAAAGAGGTGTCTTTTGTCGTTCATCGTCTTTTATGAAGACTTTGAAATTTACATTTTCGCGTCCGCTACGGAAAAGATTTCTTCTGTATATCAGAGAAATCTTTTCGTTTAATTAATATAGATGTCGTACCAAGTGTACTGAAGTCTGGTTATTTTATTATTACCAGAAAGGCCAAAAGCATTTTCTTACACCTCGACCATCCACCTAGATGTTCCTGACGAGAGCTTGACATGAGCTCGAAACACGTCGTGTAGAATATCGGTGGTGGTCGAAGTGAAATAAAATGCAATTGCCGTTTCCTTTCATATCACGGTTCTTCTCCGTTATTGACGAATGTGTAGCGAATAACGTGGCTTTGTAGACAAATCTGTGACACAAAGAGGTGTCTTTTGTCGTTCATCGTCTTTTATGAAGACTTTGAAATTTACATTTTCGCGTCCGCTACGGAAAAGATTTCTTCTGTATATCAGAGAAATCTTTTCGTTTAATTAATATAGATGTCGTACCAAGTGTACTGAAGTCTGGTTATTTTATTATTACCAGAAAGGCCAAAAGCATTTTCTTACACCTCGACCATCCACCTAGATGTTCCTGACGAGAGCTTGACATGAGCTCGAAACACGTCGTGTAGAATATCGGTGGTGGTCGAAGTGAAATAAAATGCAATTGCCGTTTCCTTTCATATCACGGTTCTTCTCCGTTATTGACGAATGTGTAGCGAATAACGTGGCTTTGTAGACAAATCTGTGACACAAAGAGGTGTCTTTTGTCGTTCATCGTCTTTTATGAAGACTTTGAAATTTACATTTTCGCGTCCGCTACGGAAAAGATTTCTTCTGTATATCAGAGAAATCTTTTCGTTTAATTAATATATATATATATATATATATATATATATATATATATATATTTCAAAAAGTTAACACCGCCATTAAAAATAGCGTAAAAATATTTTTTAGGAAATATTTTGAACTTTTTAGTTATGTTAATTACCATTTAATAAATGCATAACGTATCTTCACATGTACCTATGTGTGACAGATTCGTGCAAATATTATAAGAATTATTGTGCATTTAATGGTAGAAGCATATAATTTGGATCACATATTACACTACACATATCAAGGTTCAAATTTAGATGTAAGGCGTTCTCAGATTTTACCTTTTACATAAATGGCGGGCATCCAAAGGGCGACTATACACATGTGACTAATAGCACGATAACTTTTGAACGAAAAGTCCGATTTCAGCCAAATTTAGCATCAAGGTTATTTTTTGATGAATAAGATCGAGGTCTTGACACGGAAGAATCGGTTTACCGGAAGTTGTGTTTAAACTGTTTTTTTATGTAAAAAATATTGTTTTTTTTCAATTTTTTCACCCTGTATATATTAATTTCAAAAATGCCGCCATTGAAAAGAGTGTAAAATTATTTTTTAGGAAATATTTTGTTTACTTTTAATTTATGTTAATTACCATTTAATAAATGTGTATTGGGATACACTGCATCTCAGTAATCATCTTATTAAGACGAATTCTTTAATAATTAAATGTCTTTGGTAAAACAAATACGTTTGTTTATAATAAATACGATTGACCTACATTACCACATCAATGCATGCGGTTTTGATACAAGGTCAGTGTGAAATAATAATTAGTATACGTTATTTATAATCTAGTCGATTCAGCAGTTTTAGTATCACTCTCACTTTTTGTTTATATAAAAACAATAAACACGGCAATCCACTTTTAGTTATACTTTCACGGAGAAAAGATTAGTCAATTAGTATTTGAGATCCCAGCGGGCAACATCACATCTATTAAATATTATACCACCATCTCCTTACTGTTATTACTCCAACGTACAAATAAATGTATTCACAGTGAGTATTGTTACTTCATCAACCCTTATGGTAGGGGGTAACCACCCCATAATTATCTGAGGTGGCTCAGAAGCTAGGAGCCACCAAAAATGCATAACGTGTCTTCACATGTACCTATGTGTGGCAGATTCATTTTGAATGCCCGCCATTTTTGTAAAAGAAAAAAGTGAGATGGCCTCATATCTAAATTTGAATCTTTGTATGTGTAGTGTGTGGTGTAAATTATATGCTTCTACCATTAAATGTACAATAATTCTTATATTATTTGCACGAATCGGCCGCACATAGGTTCATAGGTACATGTGAAGATACGTTATGCATTTATTAGTTGGTAATTAACATAACTAAAATATTTCCTAGAGTTCAAAATATTTCGTAAAATATATGTTTACGCTCTTTTCAACGCCGGTATTACCTTTTTGAAAAATTAATAGATACAGGATTAAAGAATTGAAAAAAAAACAACATATTTTTACATAAAAATCAGGAAAAACACAACTTCTGGTAAACCGATCCTTCCGGTTCAAGAGCTCGATATTATATACCAAAAAAAGAACCCATATACCAAATTTCGTTAAAATCGGTCATTTCGTTAAAATCTGTCTTTTCGCTCATAAGTTATCATACAATTAGTCACATATGTATCGTCGCCATTTTGAATGCCCGCCATTTTTGTAAAAGGTAAAATCTGAGATGGCCTCATATCTAATTTTGAACTTTTGTATGTGTAGTATAATGTATAGTCCAAATTATATGCTTCTATCATTAAATGCACAATTCTTATAATATTTGCACGAATTTGCCGCACTATAAGTGATTCAGAGAGCTATGGAAAGGAGAATGCTCAACATTAAGCTGCTTGCAAGTCGAATGAAGAGAAAAGAAGATGATCAAAAGTAACAGATGTAATCCAGAATATTGCAATGTTAAAATGGAACTGGGCAGGACACATAGGAAGAATGGAAGACAACCGTTGGATAAAGCGAATTCTCGAATAGCGACTAAGGGTAAGCAAATAAGTAGAGGCAGACCTCAAAAAAGATGTACTGACGACATCAAGCGAATGGCTGGCCACGTATGGATGCAAAAAAGAGCAAACAGAAATGAATGGACACACCTAAGGGAGCTTTACATCCGACGATGGATGGAGTAGCTGTTGATGATGATCATGAACAAAGTAAATGAACTATAGAACGATTGTTTTCGCTTTAATTGAATTTTATTCCCGTTTTGAAATAAGAGTTCTCTGCGTTGTCTGACAACCGCCTTCTTGTATTAGTCTAGAAAGCCACTGCGCATCCGCTAGGAAAAATATTCTAATTCGGATTTTTTGCACAATCTTACTCAAAAAGAACTCCTTTTAACAAATTTGCATGTTGTCAGGACCTAAAGGTGGTCAAAAATTTGTTAAACTTTTTTTTTTGTTTTTTTCCTAAAATTATTTTTTTTGCATGGAAAAAAGTTTTTTTTAGGTTTTTTGGATCATTCCAAACAGAAAAGGTCTTTAGTGACTTTTCTCTAAAAATGATAGTTTTTGACATATAAGCGATTAAAAATTGAAAAATTGCGAAATCGGCCATTTTTAACCCTCAAAAACTATATGAAAAACTGAAAATTTTAATGTTGCCAAGGCAGATAGATATTCTTTAAACATCGATTGATAAAATCCCGAAGAGTTTTTTGCAATACAATACTCAAAACTCCTTTGTTTTTTAATTGCTAATCAAGCGTGCGCGACTAGCGTGCGCGAAAGGAATAAATTCGTTATTTCGTAAACCGGCGACTTTAAGGAAAAATCCCGAAACAGGTCGATTTTTATTTTAAGTTACGATATTGTGGCATATATGATATACTAGTGACGTCATCCGTCTGGGCGTGATGACGTAATCGATGATTTTTTTAAATGAGAATAAGGGTCGTGTGGTAGCTCATTTGAAAGGTTCTTCAATTCTCTATTCAGTAATTTAAACATTTACATAATTATTTATACAGGGTGTCCTTCTACTTCTTTTTTTGTCAAATAATGTAATTTAATAAAAAATTTTAGACACCCTGTATAAATAATTATGTAAATGTTTATATTACTGAATAGAGAATTGAAGAACCTTTCAAATGAGCTAGCACACGACCCCTATTCTCGTTTAAAAAAATCATCGATTACGTCATCACGTCCAGATGGATGACGTCACTAGTATTCCATATACGCCACAATATCATAACTTAAAAATAAAAATCAACCTGTTTCGGGATTTTTCCTTAAAGTCGCCGGTTTACGAAATATCGAATTTATTCCTTTCATTTGCACCATACTGTCGGTGGAAAATAGTGTCGCGCACGCTTGATTAGCAATTAAAAAACAAAGGAGTTTTGAACATTGTATTGCAAAAAACTCTTCGGGATTTCATCAATCGATGTTTAAAGAATATCTACCTACCTTGGCAACATTAAAATTTTTAGTTTTTCACATAGTTTTTGAGGGTTAAAAATGGCCGATTTCGCAAATTTTCAATTTTTAATCGCTTATATGTCAAAAACTATCATTTTTAGAGAAAAGTCACTAAAGACCTTTTCTGTTTGGAATGATCCAGAAAACCTCAAAAACTTTTTTCCATGCAAAAAAAATAATTTTAGGAAAAAACAAAAAAAAACGTTTAAAAAATTTTTGACCACCTTTTGGTCCTGGCAACATGCAAATTTGTTAAAAGGAGTCCTTTTCGAATAAGATTGTGCAAAAAATCCGAATTAGAATATTTTTCCTAGCGGATGCGCAGTGGCTTTCTGGACTATTTAATCTTCACCGATATTGCTTCCTGATTATTTACATTTTCATATCAAATCTCTTTTTTACCTTGTATGTTAATTTAAGCTCATAGCTAAGAAATCTTTCATTTCTAAGTATTTGATCACATCTTTCATATTTTGATCAATTCCCAAAATATCGAAAAGGAATATAATAAAGATAGATTGTATAGAAAAATAAGAAACAATATTTCTATCTCAGGAAAATATGGGGCGCCATTTTCCTGACTTTTATATTGTTAATATATACTATAATACGTAAATTGGCTTTGGGAAATACAGTTTTCCCTGTAAAGCCTGCGTCGGAAATGAATTTATTATACGAGCTTCCTCTGCTCTGAACTTAGGAAAATCTATTGGCAAAAAGTATTTTATCTTACACTGGAGAGGCCGAGGAATATAAACCCTAGTTTTTATCCGCTCAGATTGCTTAAGTTTGAGAACGGAGTTTTCTATTATCACAATCCTAAGTTCTTGGTGCATTGGTGTAGTTATAAATTTGTAATCGCTATACAAGCGACCGAAAATAACACTCTAAGGCTGAGGCTAGACAGGTGATAATTTACGGCGCCGTAAACGCAGTAAGCATTGTAAAAGAAAGCGGCAGTAGCTGCAGTAAAAAGCTTGGCCAGACGGGGATGTAAATTACGGCGTGTCGCGAGATGTATAGCCTAATAAAATAAAAAAAGTCAAAATGTAAATTCGTACAGGTTAAAACAAATTTTATATCAAAGTTTAGGTGGGTACAAAAGATATTTTCAAGAAAGTATCCAAATCATACAAGGGGATCATTGTTTAAATAATTAAAAAGGGGTCATTTTTGCAAAAAAAAATACTTTTTTAACTGATGAGGTAATTCACTTATCAATGAAGGTCTATGGGATCTTTTTCTACAAAGCTGAAGGGTAAATCTTTCACATAAAACTTACTAAATTAAATTTGACCCCCTATTTATTTAAATAATTGTATATAAAACTTAAAAAACAAATTCGCAAATAATTATTTTTAGCGTTTCAAATAAGCACTATAAAATATCTTATTTTACAGACTAAGTTGCACTATGTTACCAGTATTAAGCAAAAAAAATTGGTCAAAAAATATTTAATATTTTTTGAGATATTGAAGTTGTTTATTAAATGTTACTATATTTTCAATTGCAAAAACGCGGTTGTTGCCAAAGAAATATTCGCCTGCTTAAGATCTCATTATTTTTATTTTTATGTATATTGTCGATAATTGTATGGATACATTCAAATTTCAATTAAACTCCCCCCTAAAATGGCATTTGAAAATCATACAAATTTGTTCATAATTTGTTTTTTTAATAACGTCGCGGGGATTAAGTATTTTAAAATGCCGTTTCGATAATTGGGTTCCTGGGAATTTTTTACTAATTAACACAATTTTTTGTCGTTTTTTCTTCTTCTTTTTTTCCTTGGAGTTATATTACTTACGGGCCCTTTTAGGGTTAAATTTTATTAAGAATGTCGAGTCTATGAGATCTAGATTGTGGACCTAAAAATATTAAGATTTAACTAAAATCTCTTAAATAAAATGTGGCTATTTAATGAGTTACGGGGTTTTTATTTAAAAATTTAAAAATTATTGTTACCAAGTACTTTAAAACTATTTAACGTATCCTTATCATACTTGGCAGAAAGTGTGGCTATTATACACCCTACTAAATTGTGATTAATAAACGTTTCTAGCTAGTGCCAGAGGCGTACGACAGGGGATAGTGAATGATTGACTCTTCCCAAATTCTACGCCACTGAGTGAGTTACTATTTTAACGAAATTTTTCGATTCTCCAATACTTTGTATGTAAATAACTTTATTGGTATCGATAAAGTCATCAGTTTGAGAGATATTGGAAGTTTAAAATGAATGAATGAATGAATCAAAATAACTATGCCGTTTCATTTTTAACGTCCAATATCTCGAAAACTAATGACTTAATCGTTACCAGTAAAGAGTATATTATTTACATATAAAGTATTGGAGAATCGAAAAATTTCGCTAAAATAGTAATTCCCTCAGTGTCGTAGAATTTGGAAAGGGTCAACCATTAACTATCCCCTGTCGTACGCCTCTGGTAGTAGCTAGAAACTTTTATTTGTCACAATTTAGTAGACTGTATAGTACCCACACTTTCTGACAAGTATGATAAGGATGCGTCAAATAGTTTGAAAGTACTTGGTAAAAATAATTTTTAATTTTTAAATTAAACACCCTGTAACTCAGTAACCAGCCACATTTTATTTAAGTGATTTTAGACCAATCTTAATATTTTTAGGTCTAGAATCTATAACTTAGAGATTCGACATTCTTAATGAAACTTAACCCTAAAAGGCCCGTAGTAATACAATTCCAAGAAAAAAAAAGAAGAGGAAAAAAACCCGCGACGTTATTAAAAAAAAATTATAAACAAATTTGAATAATTTTCAAATGTCATTTTAGGGGGAAGTTTAATTGAAATTTGAATTTATCAATATATTTATCGAAAATATACATAAAAATAAAACTAATAAGATTTAATACAGGTGAATATTTCTTTGGCAACAACCGCGTTTTTGCAATTGAAAATAGAGTAACATTTAATAAACAAATTCAATATCTCAAAAAATATTAAATATTTTTGGACTATTTTTTTTTTTATTAATACCGATAACATAGTGCAACTTCTCCTGTAAAATAAGATATTTTATAGTGCTTATTTAAAACGCTAAAAATAATTTTTTGCAAATTTGTTTTTAAAGTTTCATGTGTAATTATTTAAATAAATAGGGGGTCAAATTTAATTTAGTAAGTTATATGTGAAAGATTAACTCTTCAACTTTGCAGAAAATAATCCTATAGACCTTCATTAGTAATCGAATGACCTCAGCAGTTAAAAAAGTAATTTTTTTGCAAAAATGACCCCTTTTTAATTATTTAAAGAATGATCCCCTTGTGTGATTTGGATACTTTCTTGAAAATATCTTTTGTACCCACCTAGACTTTGATATAAAATTTGTTTCAACCTGTACGAATTTACATTTTGTTTTACATGTAGTGAAATTTTATTTTACTAGACTAGTAAATACAGTGTTTTGGTCGTTGTTGTGGCTAGATGAGCTACAAACTTGGACCCAGGTCCATTTGATTGAGACACGATGCCGAAGATGGGCCCGTTCGATGTTGCTGCGCGATATTTTATAGCTCAGTCTGGCCATCCACTACACTCACTCACCGTGGGACCCATTTTCACGCTTCATTTTACTGCTATTACCACACCGTAAATTATCACCTGTCTGGCCTTAGCCTTACAGCAAGGAGACTCTTTGGTATCTCTCTAGTGAACAAGAAACGCTTTTGAAACAAGTATATTCCTCTTTTGAAATCAGTTGAAAGACTTTTTAGCCGTTTGTAGAAATAATAATTTCTTCGTTATAGAACATTTTTATAAGGAAGTATAACAAGTCCCCTTAACGGCCTTGTTTAAGGGTACGAACAGAACAAGTGTGTCACGGTGGAAGTGGAGGTCGCGGTGGATGCTACTACATAGTTAAGTTGCGGTCGATGTCGACAGCACATAACAAGGAGGTTACCTGCGCTGCTCGGTCGAGCTAGGACCACTATCAAGTGAAGTAGTATGATGAAATCTTGACTACAAAAGTGGTAACTGATAGTTAATATACCCAACAGTGTATCCGGGTTTGGTCCCATAATACAGAAGTGAGCTGCACAATTGCTATCAGATCCTCTTTTATATTTAGCACTTGAAATTAAAAAATGAACTGAATACGCAAAGGAGGTTATAGGTAGCAACTCTAGTACCGTAGTGCAGGAAATGGCAGGGGCAGGGGAATGACAACTTGGGCTTGAATGCATCAATCACAGGGAAGCGTCGCAATAGGCATCAATGTAAAAGGTACATTCCATGTCAAATCACTCAGGCAAAAAATTTTGGATCTCTGATTTGTCTGAAAATTGGTATATAGCTTCTGCGGGACGTAAAAATAAGATATTTAAGGTCAAAAAATCTTCCTCTTTTTTTCTCAAAATGTTATTTTATGCGATTTTACAGTGATTTGGTATTTATTTAAACAAATTTGCATTTTCTGTCGTAAAGTATCGATGAAAAACATAATATTTTAATAGAAAGGACTCAAAAATTTCATTATATGGCATTATAACAAGTTATTTTGAATCAAAACAAGTTTTTGGTCAAATTTTATAGTGTAAAAAACGTTAAAATACCGTTTTTTGCATTTTCCTCCATTCCCAAAATACATTATCATCGATTTGGCTGAAAATTTGCCCACATATAGCTAAAAGATAGGACTTTAAGTGATTAGAAGGATTTGAATTATATTACAATACCAAAAAAGTTACGTGCAGTAATATCAGACTCAAAAGTATATATAAGTCCAGTCGGGATAGCATTTGACCTTGAATGCCGAGCTGCCCAAAATTTTATTTTTCTGATCTTTAGGGGAGTCAATAGTAGCCTAAATTTAAAATCACGAATGAATTCCTCCGTTACGTTAGCAGCCATCTTGATTTTAAAGGAGAACCTGTTTTGCTCAATATCTCCGCCATTTTTAAATTTTCGACAAAAATGGTAGCAACTGAAATTGTTCCAAATAAATCGTATTTACAATTATTACAATTTCTTTTTAACAATTTTTGTCGTAAGGTCGATATTTTCGAGTTAATTGTACTTACAGTAGACGCCTATATTTTTGACTATAATATTGCATGTAACTTTTTTGGTATTGTAATATAATTCAAATCCTTCTCACCACTTAAAGTCCTGTGGGCAAATTTTCAGCCAAATCGATTATGATGTATTTTGGGAATGGAGAAAAATGTAAATTGTATTTTGTATTTTATGTATTTTAACGTTTTCTACACTATAAAATTTGATCAAAAGCTTTTTTTGAATCAAAGTAACTTGTTATAATGCCATATAATGACATTTTTGAGTCCCTTCTATTAAAATATTATGTTTTCCATTGATACTTTACGATAGAAAATGCAAATTTGTATAAATAAACACCAAATCACTGTAAAATCGCATAAAATAACATTTTGAGAAAAAAAGAAGAAAATTTTTTGACCTTAAATATCTTATTTTTACGTCCCGTAGAAGCTATATACCAATTTTCAGACAAATCGGAGGTCCAAAATTTTTTTGCTCCAAAATTGAGTGTTTTGAAATGGAATGGCCCAAAAACAAACTTATTTGATTTTCAAAAGCATCGATGTTAACCTCCTGGATGGCATCGAGCTAAACCTCCACCGCGACGTACCTGCTCTGTTCTCTTCCATTCAACACAATGTGTTTCTTTTACATGAATGTCGACATCGACCACTACCGCCACCTCCACCTCCACCGCGACACACTTGTTCTGTTCTTACCCTTAGGGTACGAACATGCCGAAGATACATGGATGTGCGCGGTGTAGGTCGCGATCGCGGTTGCTACATCGATACCAAAACAAACCTTTATTTTCTAATGAGATCGCACATACCAAGGATGTGTCACCAGTTCACCCTCACGAACTATCATCGCGGTTTACAGCGATGTCGATGTCAAAACAAAATAGTTTGTTTTACATCGCCATCGAGCTGCTGATCGTGTGGTAATTAAAGTTTATTGGTGATTCTTAAACCACGTGACATTCGCCGGAGATACGGCTGGTGTGTTTATTCATTTCTTGTTATAATCAGGTTGCAACAAGTTTTGGTTATATGGAAACCGCAAAGAACACTGAAAGGAAGGTATCTTCGGTATGTTCTGCCCGTCATCGATGTAAACCTCGACCGCGATCGCGACCTACACTGCGCTCATCCATGTATCTTCGGCATGTTCGTACCCTTAGGGTAAGAACAGAACAAGTGGGTCGCGGTGGAGGTGGAGGTCGCGGTGGATGCTACTAGTTAAGTCGCGGTCGATGTCGACAGCACATAACAAGGAGGTTACCTGCGCTCTTCAGTCGAGCTAGGACCACTATTAAGTGAAGTAGTATGAAGACATTTGAATGACAATAGGATTATGCTTTTGCGATGTGTGTCTGTCAAGTGATGATAGTGATGAAATGTTGGCTGTCACCAAGTGGTGACTGATAGGTAATATACGCAACAGTGCCTCTGGGTCCTGTCCCACAATACGGAAATGAGCTGCACAAATACTATCAGATCCTCCTTCATATTTAGCACTTGAAATTCAAAAATGAACTAAATACGCCAAAAAGACTAAAGGTAGCAACGCGAGTACCGCAGCGCACGAAATGGCATGGGACAGGGCAATCAATACTTGGGCTCGAACGCACCAATCAGAGCGAAGCATCGCAGTAGGCATCCATGTAAAACAAACTCATTTGATTTTCAAAAGCATCGATGTAAACCTCCTGGATGGCATCGCGCTAAACCTCCACCGCGACTTACCTGCTCTGTTCTCTTCCGTTCACTACAATGTGTTTGTTTTACATGGATATCGACATCGACACGACCGCTACCTCCACCTCCACATCGACCCACTTAGTCTGTTCTTACCCTTAGGCTTTGGCCACACGAGCGATTTTTTACGGCGCCCATTGGTTTGACTACCTCCACCAATTTTAGATGAAACCATTTCATCTAAAATTGGTGCTTTAGATGAAATCATTTCATCTAAAATTGGTGGAGGAGGTAGTCAAACCAATGGGCGCCGTAAATTATCGCGCTGTAAAAAATCGCCCGTGTGGCCTAAGCGTTAGATTTATATCTCTGCAGCCTTGAAACAATGGAAACGGCAAGTCAAAGGGATGAGTATACAATCGAATGACCAGGATTACATATTTAGTTAACAGTTTTCAGATGATCAGGTGGTGATCTCAAATGACAAAGACGACATGGAATATATGCTTAGAAAACTAGTTGAAGAATATCAGAAATGGGAATTAAATATCAATTTCGAAAAGACAAAATACCTCTCTATTCATGTGATGAATATAAACACCTGCGGGCATCATATTCGATCGTGGTGGAAAAGACGAACGAGAAATAGAACATCGAATCATACAAACACGAAGGGCTATATCACGCCTAAACGGATTTAAATGGAGTAAAAAACTATTAAAGAAAAGAAAATGAAATATGTGAGACAATGTTTAAAACTAGCCTACTTTATGGAGCCGAGACATAGAGATTAATCGAGAAATGTAAGAAAGAGGTGGAAGCCATGGAAATGGATGCCATCAGAAGATCAATGAGGGTATCAAGAGCCGAAAAACTAAGGAATGAAGTTATAAACAACGAATGGATATAGAGGGCACTATAGTTGAATTACATATAGTTAAATATTAAGAGAAAACAGCTCATATGGGCATGTGAGACAAATAGATGACGAACGATTCCCTAAAAAAGCTATGATGTGGCAACTGTCAGAGAAGAAGAAGAAGAAAATCTATTACGAAAAGTATTTTATCTTTCACTAGAGAGGCCGAGGAATAAAACCCCTAGTTTTTATCCGCTTAGGTTGCTTAAGTTTGAGAACGGAGTTTTCTTTGTATTATCACAATCCTAAGTTTTTGGCGCATTGGTGTAGTTATAAATTTGTAATCGCTATAAAAACGACCGAAAATAGGACTCTTACTGCAAGTAGATTCTTTGGATTCTCTAGCGAACAAGAAACGCTGTTCTCAATAGACCATTTTGAAATAAGTACATTCCTCTTTTGAAATCAGTTGAAATATTTTAGCGCTTTGTAGAAATAATAAGTTATTTGTTATACAGTGCGCTGGAATAAGTGTTCCCCCCCCCCCCTATTAACCTATTTATTTTTGGCATATTAGCAAAACGCTCGGATAGGTCGATTTTTAAAATAATCATAGTATATTATAGCATCCATGTTTCGAACTTTAAACGATCTTTCTTCAGGTGACAGGCACAACTTTGATTTTTTTTTTAAATAGGAAAGTACATCATGTGACACCTCATTTAACAGCTTTTGAAACACTGATTACAAAAATTTATAATAATTTAATCCTTTTTAAGGGCGTAGGCCCAAAATTTCGTTCGAATTATTTTTAAACGCATTTATTTTTTTCGAATCGAGAGAAAGCTAATAAATATTTTTGAAAAATTTAAAGGCAGAATGAAAGATTACATTATTACCGAGAGCTGAAAGTCCCTTAGACTAAACAAAAAGTTTATTTTGAACGATATATTTGAAATTAAAAATCAGACTAAATTCTCTCTTTTTTCACCCCTTTGACTTATAAAATAATTATTATAGAAGTTCTCAGGGACTTTCTACCCTCGATAACACTGTAGTATTTCATTCTGCGTTTAAATTTTTCAAAAATACTTATTAGTTTTCTCAGGATTCGAAAAAAAAATAAATGCGTTTAAAAATAATTCAAACGAAATTTTGCGCCTACGCTCTTAAAAAGGATTAAAGTATTATACATTTTTGTAATCAGTACTTCAAAAGCTTTTAAACATGTAGTAAAGTACATGATGTACTTTCCCAATTAAAAAAATCAAAGTTGTGCCTGTCACCTGAAGAGGGATCGCGTAAAGTTCGAAACATAGATGCTATAATATATTATGATTGTTTTAAAAATCGACCTGTCCGAGCGTTTTGCTTATGTGCTTAAAATAAATAATTTAAAGGGGGGTGGTAACACTTATTCCAGCGCACTCTATAATATTTTTATACGTATAACAAGTCCTCTGTTTAAGCCCCTATTAACGAACCTGTTTAAGATTTATGTCTCTGCGGCTTTGAAACAGTGGAAATAGAAAGTCAAAGGAATGAGTATACAATTGAATAATCACGATAGCATAATATATACTTTACAGTTTGCAGATGATCAGGTGGTGACCTCAAATGAGCAAGACGACATGAAATATATGCTTAGAAAACTAGTTGGAGAATATTATAAATGGGAATTAAATATCAATTAAGAAAAGACAAAATACCTCCCTATTGGCTCTGAAGCAGAAAGGATCTAGGACAATTGCCCGAAAACAGTTTCCCGAAAGACAAATCCCCGAAAGCAATTCCCCGAATGGACAATTCCCCGAATGGACAATTAACCGAATAGACAATTGGCAGATAAACAATTGCCCGAAAAGAGAATTGACCGAAAAATATTTAAATAGTTTAGTGATTTATATGTACTTCCTATATACTAATACGGTAACTTACGAGCTATTTAAATAGTTATTACTGCTTAGATTAGGGATGGCGGTTTTTGGCAAAACACCGGTTTTCGGTTATACTGTTTTTTTTGCTTACGGTTTAACCTGGCGGTTATAACCGGCCAAAAAAACCGGTTTTTTCCAAAAACCGGTTTTCGGTTTTTTTAATCCAATAGGATACAATGTTACATTTACAATGCACTTGTCACAATGCACAGTTTGCGATACTCCACTCGACTCGATACTCGATATCAATATGATCAAAATTGGTACTATCGAAAGAACATAAATATCAATACAATTGATATCAATCAATAATAATTATGATTGGGATCCAAAATAATACCTAACATAATCCTAATCACCGTAAAAACCTAATAACCGGTTTTTAATTTAAAAAGAAAAAACCGGTTATAACCGGGACAAAAAAACAACCGGTAAAACCGGTTATTGCGAAGTAAAGAAACCGGTTTTAGGTTAAAACCGGTAGGTTTTTCCCATCCCTTGCTTAGATTGTGTTCGACTTAGCAATGTCCTTAATTAATCTATTATTATAATATCTATTTTTTTAATCCATGTTCCTTCATACTTGTACCGCTGGCGTGTTTAGAACTTGGAATAAACATCCAAAGTATGATAAGTGCTATAAGACAAGAATATCTCGACTCAAGACATTGTGGATGCTTTTTCCATTTCAATTAATGTCTCTTTAGAAGAATCCAGTTCTTTAGAAGATATGAAACTGATTCAGATTTTGCTTTAAAGCTCCAATTATTGGCGGCCTTAGCATTCGTACCAAAGGCTACCAAAAAGAGCACTGAATGCTAGAATGCAGGGAAAGAGACCGGTTGGAAAGCCAAGAAAGCGCTGGGAACACACTGTAAATAGCGACGCGCAAGCCATTTTAGGAGTCCGTGTATGGAGAAAAGCAGCCACAGACAAGCAAGAGTGGAGGCAAAAAATAAAGGAGGCCAAGGCTCAATTTGGGCTGTAGTGCCGTAGAAGAAGAAGAAGAAGCATTCGCTCTTACTGCAGACGTAGTGAAGGTATTTGAAACGATTAGCGGATGTGTTGACAGCAGAAGCCCAGCCAGTAATTGATTATTTTGAAGATACCTGGATCGAGCGTCCACAAAGAGTTAGACAATGTCGCTGACCTTATTTTCACATGATCTGTGAAATTGTTATGATGGGGTTCACGAAAGTTTACCAAAAACAAACAATTCCGTAGAAGAATGGCTTTGAGGGTTTGAATAACAGATTTCCGAAGATGATCCAAACATTCGGAGATTAATTAAAGGCACTGAGCTGGAGCAGAGCTTACATGAACTTCAAATTAAACAGTATATAGGAGGCTTGGAAGGCCCTCCTACACGTAAAAAATACAGAGGTTGTGCAGAGCGGATTGCAAGTCTGGTAAACAATTACGACCCTGCGAACACTTACGAATTCTTGCGGGAAATAGCACATAATGTGCATAAAGAAATTATAAAAAATCCATAAAAATTAAAATTATATTAGAATAGTTAATAGAATTTAAAAAAATAAAAATTTAAAAAAATTAACAAAAATAAAATAAACTGTAAAAATAATTCAAAAAAATAAAAAATCTCATGAAAATGACAAATTGGATGTTTATTCCAAGTTCTACACACGTCAGCGGTACGCTGCCAGTCCAAAGGCTGAGTAAAGTGTGAAAGGAACATGGAATAAAAAATATACAGAGAGAGTCTGTAATTTGGAATAAATTCAATATCTCAAATATTAATTGTTTTTTTGAAAAATGCTCAGACCCGTCGATTAATATTTCAAATTGTCCTTTTTGACATACAATAATAATGTATACAGGGTGTCCCAATTTAGAGATATGACGTCATCGTTGATTTTCTTAAATCGCAACACTGTCATTTTGATAGCTATTTTGATAGGGTGTGTAAAGTTATACACAACTGCAAAATATCAAATTTTTATTCTCTACGATTTACAAGATAATAGAAAATAACAAAGTAATGTCTGTAATTTGGAATAAATTCAATAATTAAAATACTAATTGTTTTTTTGAAAAATGCTCAGACCCGTCGATTAGTATTTCAAATTGCCATTTTTGACATACAATAATAATTTATACAGGGTGTCCCAATTTAGAGATATGACGTCATCGTTGATTTCCTTAAATGGCAACACCATCATTTTGATATCTATTTTGATAGGGTGTGTAAAGTTATACACAACTGCAAAATTTCAAATGTTTATTCCCTACCGTATACAAGATAATAAAAAATAACAAAATTATGAAAAACAAGTAATCAAATAATAATTGAATTTTATTATTTCAATTAAGCAAATACTCATAATGTTTCCCTTAATTATTGTCAAATTGTCAATGGGCAACGTTATGAGCATTTGCTTAATTGAAATATTTAGGTAAATTCAATTATTATTTGATTACTTGTTTTTCATAACTTTGTTATTTTTTATTATCTTGTAAATGGTAGGGAATAAAAACTTGAAATTTTGCAGTTGTGTATAACTTTACACACCGTATCAAAATAGCTCTCAAAATGACAGTGTTGCCATTTAAGAAAATCAACGATGACGTCATATCTCTAAATTGGGATACCCTGTATACATTATTATTGTATGCCAAAAATGACAATTTGAAATACTAATCGACGGGTCTGAGCATTTTTCAAAAAAAGAAACAGCTAGTATTATAATTATTGAATTTATTCCAAATTACAGATATAACTTTGTTATTTTCTATTATCTTGTAAATGGTACAGAATAAAAATTTGATATTTTGCAGTTGTGTATAACTTTACACACCCTATCAAAATAGCTATCAAAATGACAGTGTTGCCATTTAAGAAAATCAACGAAGACGTCATATCTCTAAACTGGGACACCCCGTGTACATTATTATTGTATGTCAATAAGGACAATTTGAAATACTAATCGACGGGTCTGAGCATTTTTCAAAAAAACAAACTATTTAAATATATTTTTCGGTCAATTCTCTTTTCGGGCAATTGTTTATCTGACAATTGTCTATTCGGGCAATTGTCCATTAGGGGAATTGTCCATTCGGGGAATTGTCTATTCGGGCAATTGTCCATTCGGGGAATTGCTTTCGGGGAATTGTCTTTCGGGAAACTGTTTTCGGGCAATTGTCCAGGGCCCAAGCAGAAAAACTCGATATCGACGAAAATAAAAAAATTGATCCATGTGATGAATATTAATACCTGGGCGTCATCTTCAATCGTAATGGAAAAGACGAACGAGAAATAGAACATCGAATCAATACAAGCACGAAGAACTCTATCATGCCTAAACGGAGTTCTATGGAGTACAAAATATCAAAGAAAAGAAAATGGAATATATGAGACAATGGTTAAAACTAGCCTATTTCATGCAGCTGAGACATAGATAGTAACCGAGAAATGTAAGAAAAAGGTCGAAGTCACGGAAATGGATGTCATAAAAAGATCGATTAGAGTATAAAAAAGAATATGAAATGTAGTAATAAAACAACAAATAGGTATAGAGGGCACTATAGTTGAGGATATTGACAGAAAACAGCACATAGGGTATGGGCATGTGAGCCGAATGGGTGATGAACGATTGACGAACCCCCAGAGAAAAAAAAAGGAGAAAGACCACCTTAATTCTGGAATCTGGGAGTTAGGAAAGCGATTAGCACTCGAAATCTAAATGAAGAACTAACTTAAGTAATAAAAAGGATAGAGACATCACGATTTTGATGGGGATTTAAATCAAAAGTGAAAGATTTTGTTGGAGAATAAATATGGACTCGGATTAAGAACTGAGAGGGGTAATAGGTTGGTGATGTTCTGTCAAGAGAATAGTCTGGCTATAAATGAAGTAGACTAGGGGAAATCTAAAATTGCATTCCACTACCTATCAATTCATCTAAATAAAATTTCATCGAATTTTGATTCTTTGTACCCAAAATATGAGTAAAAGTAAGAGAAAATAAAGATATTTAATATTTCATTCTATTTCAGAGGCAACCACCAGTCCCCCTTTTCTTTGTCCCCAGAATTTTGATTCCAACGCTAGACATTTTAGATTTCGGCTTTTAGACTTCTCGTTGTGTTTAATAGATGTCGCTAATAGTCCAGAAAGCCACTGCGCTTCCGCCAGGAAAAATATTCTGATTCGGATTTTTTTGCACAATCTTACTCAAAAAGGACTCCTTTTTACAAATTTGCATGTTGCCAGGACCAAAAGGTGGTCAAAAATTTTTTAAAGGTTTTTTTTTGTTTTATTCCTAAAATTATTTTTTTTTGTATGGAAAAAAGTTTTTTTTATGCATTTTGGACCATTCCAAACAGAAAAGGTCTGAGTGACTTTTCTCTAAAAATGATGGTTTTTGACATATAAGCGATTAAAAATTGCAAAATTGCGAAATCGGCCATATTTAACCCTCAAAAACTATGTGAAAAACTGAAAATTTGATTACCAAGGTAGGTAGATATCCTTTAAACATCGATTGATGAAATTCCGAAGAGTTTTTTGCAATACAATGTTCAAAACTCCTTTTTTTTTAATTGCTAATCAAGCGTGCACGACACTATTTTCCACCGACATCGATAATATGGTGCAAATGAAAGGAATAAATTCGTTATTTCGTAAACCGGTGAGTTTAAGGAAAAATCCCGAAACAGGTCGATTTTTATTTTTAAGTTATGATATTGTGGCATTTATGGTATATTAGTGACGTCATCCCTCTGGGCGTGATGACGTAATCGATGATTCTTTTAAATGAGAATAGGGGTCGTGTGGTAGCTCATTTGAAGGGTTCTTCAATTCTCTATTCAGTAATGTAAACATTTACATAATTATTTATACAGGGTGTCCTTCTACTTCTTCTTTTGTCAAATAATTTAAATTAATAAAAATTTCTTGGACACCCTGTCTAAATAATTATTTAAATGTTTATATTACTAAATAGAGAATTGAAGAACCTTTCAAATGAGCTAGCACACGACCCCTATTCTCATTTAAAAAAATCATCGATTACGTCATCACGTCCAGATGGATGACGTCACTAGTATACCATATATGCCACAATATCATAACTTAAAAATAAAAATTAGTCCAGAAAGCCACTGCGCATCCGCTAGGAAAAATATTCTGATTCGGATTTTCTTCACAATCTTACTCAAAAAGGACTCCTTTTTAACAAATTTGCATGTTGCCAGGACCAAAAGGTGGTCGAAAATTTTTTAAACTTTTTTTTTTATTTTTTTCCTAAAATTATTTTTTTTGCATGGAAAAAAGTTTTTTTGGTTTTTTGGATCATTCCAAACAGAAAAGGTCTTTAGTGACTTTTCTCTAAAATGATAGTTTTTGACATATTTATAAGCGATTAAAAATTGAAAAATTGCGAAATCGGCCATTTTTAACCCTCAAAAACTATGTGAAAAACTGAAAATTTGAATGTTGCCAAGTTAGGCAGATATTCTTTAAACATCGGTTGATGAAATCCCTAAGAGTTTTTTGCAATACAATATTCAAAACTCCTTTGTTTTTTAATTGCTAATCAAGCGTGCGCGACACTATTTTCCACCGACAGTATGGTGCAAATGAAAGGAATAAATTCGTTATTTCGTAAACCGGCGACTTTAAGGGAAAATCCCGAAACAGGTCGATTTTTATGTTTAAGTTATGATATTGTGGCATATATGCTATACTAGTGACGTCATCCGTCTGGGCGTGATGACGTAATCGATGATTTTTTTTACTAAGAATAGGGGTCGTGTGGTAGCTCATTTGAAAGGTTCTTCAATTCTCTATTCAGTAATGTAAACATTTACATAATTATTTATACAGGGTATCCTTCTACTTCTTTTTTTGTCAAATAATTTAATTAATAAAAATTTTTTGAACACCCTGTAAAAATAATTATATAAATTTTTATATTACTGAATAGATAATTGAAGAACCTTTCAAATGAGCTAGCACACGACCCCTATTCTCATTTAAAAAAATCATCGATTACGTCATCAAGTCCAGATGGATAACGTCACTAGTATACCATATATGCCACAATATCATAACTTAAAAATAAAAATCAATCTATTTCGGGATTTTTCCTTAAGAGGATCGGAACGTATTTTCGGCTGCAATGCTATTCAAATGGGGATTCATTTTTTTCAAATCCTGAGAAAACTGATAAGTATTTTGGAAAAATTTAAACGCAGAATGAAAGATTACGTTATTAGCGAGGGCCGAAAGTCCCTGAGAACTTCTACAATGTTTATTTTAATAAGTTACAGGGGTGAAAAAACTAAGAGAAAATTTAGTGTGATTTTTAAATTCAAATATCTCATTCAAAATAAACTTTTTATTTATTCTAAGGGACTTTCGGCCCTCGGTAATAATTTAGTCTTTCATTCTGCGTTTAAATTTTTCAAAAATATTTATTGGTTTTTTCAGGATTTGAAAAAAATGAACACAATGCCGTGGTAATATTTTCCAAATCTGTCTTTGTCTTATAACGCACTCAACCGAATATAATATTGTCAGCATATATTGTCAGTCAGACACTGACAATCAGTGACAATTTTAAATATTTGACATTGCATCGGGAATATTTTGAGAAATTGATTAAATATTATTGATATATAGTGTATTTGATAAATAATTGATTTAAGACGTGAACTTAATAAAAAGTTATTTATTGTGTATTATTTCTGAAAGATCCAAGCAGAGAATACATCAGATATATCCTGTGATCCAAGTATTTTGTTGTTAGAGATGTTCAAAATTGTAAGCGTTCCAAAATAACAACATATTATTAAAAAATCACTTTAACACTTTTCCTCTTTTCTCGATTGATTATTAGTTTTTGTTGTACAAATAAATTATTACAATCACTGAAAACATAGTTAGTGAAAAAATTATCACATTTATTAACTGAATTAATAATTTGCAATTATAAAAATAACAGTTATCCAAGAACATTCAAAAGCCATCTCTTTAAATTAATTATGACATTTTCAAGTAGAATGACATTCTAGTAATGTTTTCATATACACACCAGTGTGAATTTTACTACACGTAATTTGCCGTGTAAAGACAGAAAAAGTAGGGATACACGTAAAATATTTGCGAATTATGTACCCATAGCCTTAAAGTGGCCCGTCTACGAAATAACGAATTTATTCCTTTCATTTGCACCATATATTGTCGGTGGAAAATAGTGTCGCGCACGCTTGATTAGCAATTAAAAAACAAAGGATTTTTGAATATTGTATTGCAAAAAACTCTTCGAGATTTCATCAATCGATGTTTAAAGAATATCTACCTACCTTGGCAACATTCAAATTTTCAGTTTCTCACATCATTTTTGAGGGTTAAAAATAGCCGATTTGGCAATTTTTCAATTTTTAATCGCTTAAATCTCAAAAACTATCATTTTTAGAGAAAAGTCACTAAAGACCTTTTCTATTTGGAATGATCCAAAAAACCTAAAAAAACTTTTTCCACGCAAAAACAATAATTTTAGGAAAAAAACAAAAAAAACGTTTAAAAAATTTTTGACCCCCTTTTGGTCCTGGCAACATGCAAATTTGTTAAAAGAAGTCCTTTTTGAGTAAGATTGTGCAAAAAATCCGAATTAGAATATTTTTCCTAGCGGATGCGCAGTGGCTTTCTGGATTATAAGCGTCTGACAGCAAATTATTCCGTATAATTTTGCTTACTAAGGCAGTTGGTTTTCATTTTGATTCAGAGCAGACCACAGGCCTATCTGAAGATCCCAATAAGATGAAACGTACGTAGGAAGATGGCAGTTACATCTGAAACAGAATGAACTAGTAAAAGTCTTTTATTTTATTTTAAAAAAACTGTTTTAAAGTTTTTAAATTTTTGGTCTTCTCCTGTGAATTTTTTCGGAGTCTTGCTTGTCAATTTTATTTTTAGTAAAGACCTACCTTAATAATAACACTCACTGTAAGTGACTGTAGCCATTATAGCCGCATATGCTTGAGATATTTTATACTCATATCCTCTATCCCTTAAATTAGCCTTAAGAAATACATCGACATACGAAAAACCCTGATGTAAATAATATTTTATCCAACGCTAGAGCATCCGCCAAATACTTATATAATCCCCTTTTTTTTAAGCCGCTTAGGCCTTCAGATATATCTTGGTGCCCCAAGGAGCCTAATTTATTTTAAACGAACCTGACAGTTGACCGAATACCCCGAAGACTATCCCAATTTATCCCCGAAAAGAGGATAAATCTATTTTTGTGTGGGTTTTAGGATTGCCAGAGACGTTTTAAGGGCACTAAACATGGTAGTAAATACTGATTTGCTATATCATTTGCGAACATTTTCTCGTGAGATGCCGAGGTTGAGAAATAAAAACCATTCGGGTGAAAAATGAATGTATATACATTATTCGCAATAAAACGTAAAGATTTCGATTTTATGATTTCTTCAATAGGAACTATTCTTAAACATAAGCGTAGTTGGTAGAAGATTTGTTCAACAAAAATGTAGGAAGGTGAACAATAAACTAGGATGGAGATCTTACTTCCATGTAGAGAGTAATATGCAATGTAATAAATTACAATCCGAAGGGCCACCTGTTAACGTGGGAAATAAAGAATACAAGCATTAAAAATATGTAATTTAATGACCAATTTTGTTACTATTAAAAACTAACATCTGGTCAAAGTTCTTTTATATAGTTCTTATATTTAAACCGCCGATTCACTGTCCAATTCACACTAGTCCGCGAAACACAAACATAATAGCACTGTTGCAGTTTAAAGGTCACTAACTAGAACTTGAACTAAGGATGATTTTTTTAGTAATAATAAACTTAATTAATAATAAGCGTTTGCGAAAAGTTCAGCTTTTAAATTATAAGCTAGACACACAATAACTATATAAAATACGTGAGAGTTTTTCTTCTTCTTATGGTGCCTATCCGTTACGGATGTTGGACAATAACATGGCTATTCTAACTTTGTTGACTGCTGCCCTGAAAAGTCCGGTAGTGGTTAAGTTAAACCATTTTCGCAGGTTATGCAGCCAGGATATTCTTCTTCGTCCTGGACCTCTTTTCCCATGCACTTTACCTTGAAGTATGGTCCGAAGTAGGTCATATCGTTGTTCATTGCGCATTATATGGCCCAGGTATTCCAGTTTGCGACGTTTTATGGTTACTACTAGTTCGAGCTCTTTACCCATTCTATGTAGAACTTCTTCGTTGGTAACTCTGTCTATCCAGGAAATCCTCAACATGCGTCTATAACACCACATCTCAAATGCTTCGAGTCTCTTCATAGTGCGGCCGATATGTGAAACAATTGCACATTTAATGATACAAGCATATAATTTGCACCACATATACTACACATATAAAGGTTCAAATTTAGATATGAGGCCATCTCAGATTTTGTCTTTTAAAAAATGGCGGGCGTTCAAAATGGCGGCTATACTTATGTGTTTAATAGTACCATAACTTTTGAACGAATAGTCCGATTTCAACCAAATTTGGTATATAGGTTTTCTTTTTGATTTACAAGAGGGATATGGTGAACCGGAAGAATTGGTTTACCAGAAGTTGTGTTTTTACTGGTTGTTTATGTAAAAATATGTTTATTTTTTCAATTTTTTCCCTCTGTATATATTAATTTTTCAAAAAGGTAATACCGCAATTGAAAAGAGCGTAAAAATATTTTGTAGAAAATATTTTGAACTTTTTAGTTATGTTAATTATCATTTAATAAATGCATAACGTATCATCACAAGTACCTATGTGTGGCAAATTCGTGCAAACATTATAAGAATTATTGTGCATTTAATGGTAGAAGCATATAATTTGGACCACATATACTACACACGTCAAGGTTCAAATTTATATATAAGGCCATCTCAGATTTTACCTTTTACAAAAATGGCGGGCATGCAAAATGGCGACTATACATATGTGACTTATAGCACGATAACTTTTAAACAAAAAGTCCGATTTCAACCAAATTTGTTATATAGATTCTAATTTTGATGTGTTAGACCGAGGTCTTGAACTGGAAGAATCGATTTACCAGAAGTTGTGTTTTTCCTGATTTTTATGTAAAAACATGTTGTTTTTTTTACCAATTCTTTCACCCTGTATATATTAATTTTTCAAAAAGTTAATACCGACGTTGAAAAGAGCGTAAAAATATTTTCTAGGAAATATTTTGAACTCTTTAGTTATATTAATTATGTACCAATTAATAAATGCATAACGTATCTTAACATGTACCTATGAACCAATGTGCGGCGCATTCGTGCAAATAATATAAGAATTATTGTAAATTTAATGGTAAAAGCATATAATTTGGACCACACACACTACACATACAAGGATTCAAATTTAAATATGAGGCCATCTCAGATTTCGTCTTTTACAAAAATGGCAGGCATTCAAAATTAATCTATCGCACAAGGTACATGTGAAGATACGTTATGCATTTATTAAATGGTAATTAACATAACTAAAAAGTTCAAAATCTTTTCTAATAAATATGTTTACACTGTTTTCAATGGCGGTATTATCTTTTTGAAAAATTAATATATACAGGGTGAAAGAATTGAAAAACAACAACATATTTTTACATAAAAAACAGTAAAAACACAACTTCTGCTAAACCGATTCTTCCGGTTCAAGACCTCGATATTATTCATCAAAAAAAGAAACTTGATACCGAATGTGGCTAAAATCGGAATTTTCGTTCAAAAGTTATCGTGCTATTAGTCACATATGTATAGCCGCCATTTTGAATGCTCGCCATTTTTGCAAAAGGCAAAATCTGAGATGGCCTCATATCTAAATTTGAACTTTTGTATGTGTAGTAAGTATATGTTTTCCAAATTTTATGACTACCATTAAATGTACAATAATTCTTATAATATTTGCAAGAATCTGCCACATAGAGGTACATGTGAAGATACGTTATGTATTTATTAAATGGTAATTATAATTAACATAACTACAAAGTTCAAAATATTTCCTAAAACATATTCTTACGCTCTCTTCAATAGTGGTATTACCATTTTGAAAAATTAATATATACAGGGTGAAAAAATTGAAAATAAATTATTTACGTAATATAAAATAGTTTTACATAAAAAACCAGGAAAAACAAAACTTCTGGTAAAACGATTCTTCCAGTTTATGGCATCGATCTTGTAAATCACTAAACGAACCTACGTACCAAATTTGGTTAAAATCGGACTTTTCATTCAAAAGATATCGTGCTATTAGTTATATATGTATAGTCGCCCATTTTGAATGACCGCCATTTTTGTAAAAGGCAAAATCTGAGATGGCCTCATATCTAAATTTGAACCTTTATTTGTGCAGTATATGTGGACCAAATTATACGCTTGTATCATTAAATGTGCAATTCTTATAATATATTGCACGAATCTGCCGCACTCTCAGTGATGCTTCAGTTAAGGTCCATGACTCCACGCCATATAAAAGAACGGAGAATACGTAGCATTTTAGTAAACGAACTTTTATTTACAATTTTATATCGTGGCTGTTAAAGATTTTTTTCATTTTGACGAAAGCTGATCTTGCCTTCTCGATCCTTATCTTAGTTTCCGTCGATTGGTGAGAGTTTTTGCTCCAAACTAATTATCGACAGCGTCTACCTCGCTGGATTCAAGTTAATACTGTAAAACTAATTAATGCGTCCAGCTACGTTGAATTCTAGATTGATACTGATAATAGGCCAGGGTAATAAGACAAAATATACCCTCTTCGTGACACTTCAGCAGCCAGGGTACTGAAGCGTTCTTTCGACAAGTAATAACTATAGGAACAAATTGTAACTATTTCCTGCATAGGATCTGGCGTCCATTTTTATTTATAAACAATTAAGTGTCAAAAAATGGCATTTTCCCTTTTTTCTTCAAATCAATGGAAAACAGTGAAACTTATGATTTTTTTAGTACAAATATCTTTGAGATTATGGAAAAGGCTTTAAAATGACATATTACAAAGTTTGATATACTTATTTATTGTTAATATAATTGCGAAAAAAAGTCGGAATTACACAAAAAACTATTTTCACAATAACTGTTGTAAAAATTAGTGTACAGCTTTGAAGTTTTTGTCAAATGAGGGTTCTTTGATGCTTAATATGTGATACAAATTTCAAATCGATTCATTCAATTGTTTCAATTTTCAAATGATGAAAGGGTTGCCAATGCGAGTCCATTATACAATTGGATATGGTAATTGAGTCAATACTCGCAATCTATAGTTTGTATTTTTTATTAGTTGTTATGTAATCATGGGGCAACCGGTTTCGAGTCTTACAATATATGACTCATCATCAGGCCCAGTACTGGGCCTGATGAAATTTCTCATTATAAATTTTTTTTTCTTGTACTTACATGAATATACTATCTATATATTGCACAACAAAGAGGGCTTACTTTCTGTTCTTTAAAATGGTGTATCATCTATATTTAAATACATAATGGAAACCGAGTGATTCTTTGATATTTTTTTTACCTGTATTATTTAAAAGTATTTTTTTTACAAAAATTACAAAAATATTATTTTTAAAAAACATCACTTTAGTTAAAATTATTTAAACGTTGACATTTAAAATTTTTTCAAAATCAATGTCCATCTCTTCGTTAGCATTAGCTTCAATATGTTCCTCTGACACCTCAGTTATCTTAGAGTTCCCACAATTGGTACCCATGCACATGCACCCTTTGCAGAATATTGAACAACTAATTCCTACCTTCCTACAACCGCAGTTTTTTGTACATCCTTTGGTACATTTACATGCTATTTTTTCAAGCAGTAAGGTGCAGGAGCTTTCTCAGTAAATATTGGAATTAATCCATATTTTCAAGTTTGCCCGGCCGAGTCAAGTGGATCAAAAGTATTACCTATAAAAAATAAGATTCAATCATAACACACAATCACATAAATAAGTTATAATGAGGGATTTAAAAAATAATCCTAAAATCAAAAATCGTTGCAAGTACTTATTACAATTTGAAAAAGCATATCTTATTCAAAAATTACCCTAGAATTTTTTATAATACACCATTTTAAAGTAAACAGAATAAGCTTTCTTTTTTATTATATAATATCTACCATATAGAAAAAAAAGTTATAATGGGAAATTTAAAAAATAATCGTAAAAATATAAAAACTCGTTAAAAGTCTTGAAAAAGATAACCTCTTTAAAAGAAGTCGTACAACATTATACAGTAGCCATTTTAAAGGTAATTGATTTCTATTCCTCTTACATGACCATTTAGTTCAGAGAAATAAGGAAAAAAAATATCCTGTTGGTGACACAACCCCCTCCAGGCCGAATCTAAATTTTTTGAGTAGTATGGACATCTATATTGTTAACCTATATGTTTCCTGCAGCCGATTTTGATGATATACATAGTTATAAACAAATGAAGATCAAAAAACGGCAAATTTTCGCTATTTTCTTCTATAACCAAAAAGTTAAGTATTTTAAACAAATTTGAGAGTGAGAAACCCATAAATCGCATAAAAAACTTCAATATGGCGTTCGCTGAATATGTCTATCCTTATTGGTTGCTTAGAAAATTGCAAAATAAATCATAAATTTTGAGTTTTTATAAATATTCAAAACTTATGTAAAAATTAACTTAGAACGTTCATATTACACGGAATGCTGAGACTTCTGGTGCTTAAATCATACCCTAAATTTCAAAGCAATTGGTCAAATAGTTTAAAAGGTATTTAATTTGTTTATCCCAAATTAATTTTTTTTGCAACGCTATAAGTCAGAAAATTATGAAGTTACACTAATACTTTGGATAGTTTATAAAAGAAGAAGATTTATACTATTTATTTCATTAAAAAAATGACAAAAAATAATTCTAAATACTGCAAAATTATTTTGAAAAATATGTGAATTAAAAAAAGGGGGGCTAACTTCGCCCCTAATTGTCCTATGATAATTGTTTTTCTTTCTAAATGTGTATAAAAATTCATTCTTTCCAAATATGAAAATATAATTTTTCTACGGGTAACGGTTAAAAAGTTATTCTAATTGTTTATAAGTAAGCAAAAAATCGACGTGTTTTTGCAAAATAATTTTACACTGTTTAAAATTACTTTTTGTCATTTTTTTTTATTAAGTCAATAGTATAAATGTTCTTCTTCCATAAAATGTCGAAAGTCTTACTGTAACCTCATAATTTCCTGACTTGTAGTGTTGCAAAAAAAAATGAATTTGGGAAAAACAAATTAAATAACATTTAAACTATTTGGCCAATTGCTTTGAAATTTAAAATATAATTTAAGCACCAGAAGTCTCAGCAATTCGTGTAATAAGAAGGTTCTAAGTTAATTTTTACATAAGTTATGAATATTTATAAAAACTCAAAATTTATGATTTATTTTGCAATTTTCTAAGCAACCAATAAGGATAGACATATTCAGCAAACGCCGTATTGAAATTTTTTAGACGATTTATGAGTTTCTTACTCTCAAATTTGTTTAAAATGCTTAACTTTTTGGTTATACACGAAAAAACGAAAATTTACCGTTTTTTGATCTTCATTTGTTTATAACTATTATCATCAAAATCGGCTGCAGGAAACATAAAGGTTATTAATATAGATGTCCATATTACTTAAAAAATTTGGTTTCAGCCTAGAGGGGGATGTGTCACGAGAAAAGTCTCTTTCTCTGGACTAATTGCATATACCTAAAGTTACGTAGAAAAAAGTTACAGAACAATATTTGCGAAATAACAAGGAAAATTGCCCAAAATTCCTGTGAGTGGCGAACTTTGAAAAATCATATTTCGAAAAATGTAAATCCTAATGACCTCTACTAAACATCATTTTAAAGAGAAAATATGTAATTTTTTTTTCTGTGAAGCAATGTCTATACCTATATCCCCGTGGACAAAAGTTATGGGAAACAAAATTTCTTTCTTTTAGGTTTCTTTGTGCTTTTTCTTTTGAATATATTTTTGTAAAAAAAAGTATCTTTGACTTTAAAAAGTTATATTTAGATAGGAAATTTAACCAGGAACTATTTTTATGTAGACCTGTTTGTACCAAAAGTGCATAGAACTCACCCTAATGTAACCTGTGCCCAGGGACTAATACACCCATTTCTCAAAAACGCACCCCTTTAAATGGTAGCACTCCGCGGTTTTTTCATATAGAGAGATTCATTGACCTTATGAAATAATAAAACCCCGTTAACGTTGTAGTTCCTTTCTATAGTACATAATCAATAGCCTATTAACGATGTCTAATCGAACAAACTTTGATGCATGGGAGCACTGGAACAGGAGAAGTTTTAATTGTGGAACAGGTTAAAAATTTGGAACGTCAGACTACGAAAACGTTCCATGTATTTTGTCGGACAGAACTTCCAATTGAGTTTTTACCATTTCATTAAACTCTCATGCAATGATTTTTGCATGAGAGTTTAATGAAAGGGTAACAAACCAATTGGATGTTCTCTCCGATAAAATACATGAAACGTTTTCGTAATCTGACGTTCAAAATTTTTAAATTGTTCCACAATTAAAACTTCCCCTGTTCCAATGTTCCCGTACATCAAAGTTTGTCCGACTAGACATCGTTAAGATATTAACAAATTTTCAGCTTGCTATTAATCAACTTTTTGTTGATAAACGGGATTTAGGACTATTATTTAAAAGGCCCTTTTCTGTCCGATATGCATAGGAAGTACTATTATGCTACTTCTTCGTTTCGATTGAACCAACTGGTATACCACACTTTCCATGGTATATGGATGATATTCATCTGGTCCAAGTGCTTTTTTTTTTATTTTTTGAAGCGTTACTCGTTTGTTATGTGAAGTAGTTGTATTGCTGTCACAAGTACGTGACATGATTGTATGTTAAATTGTTTGTTTAATACATTGTCTATGAAACAACTGGTTGCCAATTTGTTTATGTCTAGTCTAAGAGCTGGGAGCGGATTTTGTGCGTGATAAGTAATATGGAAAAACTATACGGTGATATGTTGAATTAGTTGTGTACATGACTTTTAACAACGGCAGGAAACCAGAGTGGGGGCCGAGGGTAGTTAAAAGGGGTCAAAGTCGCGGTATTTATTATTTTTTTTATGACGCTCATGATCGACATAGTGCACCAACATTTGGGAAGAAGTAGGTCATGACGTACCTAAGTAAAATCTCTAGGGGCGCAACGCTGTGTGGCCGAAAAAGGGGTGGGGGTAGGGGTGAATATAAAAATATAAGGGGTTTATTGCGACGTTCGTGATTAAGATAGTGCACCAAAATTTGGGAATAAGTAGACCATGACATAAATAAGTAAAATCCCCAGAGCCGAAAACCAGAGTTGGGGAGGAAGGTAGTTATAAGGGGTCAAATTCCCGTTTTTTTTATTTTTTTTGTGGCGCCCATGATGGAGATAGTGCACCAAAATTTGGGAGTAAGTAAGTCATGACGTAACTAAGTAAAATCTCCAGGGGCGGAACGCTGCTTTGGGTACAAAGGGGTGGTAGGCAGGGGTGAGTATAAAAATATATGGGGGTTTTTTTGCCATTCGTGATCGAGATAGTGCACCAAAATTTGGGAGTAAGTAGGTCATGACATTACTAAGTGAAATATCCAGGGGCGGAACGCTGCGTGGGGAACAAATGTTGTGCCGGGCCACAAAAAAAATAATACACACTGCGACTTTGACCCCTTAAAACTACCCTCATCCCCAACTCTGGTTTCCGGCTCTGGGGATTTTACTTAACTAAGTCATGGTCTACTTATTCCCAAATTTTGGTGCACTATCTCAATCTAGCACGTCGCAAAAAACCCCTTAAATTTTTTATATTCACACCTAAAGCCACCCCTTTATCGGCCACGCGTTCCACCCCTGGAGTTATAATTAGTTACCTCATGACCTACTTATTCCCAAATTTTGGTGCACTATCTCGATCATGAGCGTCAGAAAAAAATAATAAAATCGGCGATTTTGACCCCTTATAACTACCCTCGTCCCCCACCTCGGGTTTCCGGCTCTGAGGATTTTACTTAGTTATGTCATGGTCTACTTATTCCCAAATTTTGGTGCACTCTCTCAATCACGAACGTCGCAAAAAACCTCTTATATTTTTTGTATTCACCCCTGCCCCACCCCTTTGTCGGCCGCGCAGCGTACCACTCCTGGAGATTTTACTTAGTTACATCATGACCTACTTATTCCCAAATTTTGGTCCGCTATCTCAATCACGAACGTTGCAAAAAACCCCTTATATTTTTTATATTCACCCCTACCCCCACCCCTTTGTCGACCACGCAGCGTTCCGCCACTAGAGATTTTACTTAGTTACGTCATGACCTACTTTTTCCCAAATTTTGGTGCACTATCTCGATCATAAGCGTCACAAAAAAAAATAAAAAAAACCGCGACTTTGACCCCTTATAACTACCCTCGTCCCCCACTCTGGTTTCCGGCCGTTGGTGAAAGTTATGTACACAACTAATTCAACATATCCCCGTATAGTTTTTCCATATTACTTATCACGCACAAAATCCGCTTCTATCTCTCCGACTACTAACAATGTCCACACTTTCCCTGGAATAACATCTGGCCCAAGTGCTTTCCTTTTTTTTATTTTTTGAAGCAAGTTACTGTCACTGTGTTGCTGTCACAAGTACGTGACATGATTTTATGTTAAACTGTTTGTTTAATACATTGTCACAAGTCAGTATTTTTAATTACTCTTTAAAATTCTTTTCATGTACTAGCATTTTATTCAGCGATCAAATATCGCTTCATAGATTCACCAATTTCGAAATAGCGATTCATCTAATCAAATCTATAAATCATTTGCTTTCTTTGCTCTATGTTTGGCTATTTTATTGTATCTATTTTCAATATTCCTGGGATCAAATTCATCATAATACGTATATTATGTATATTTTTATACTCCTGTTATTGTATAAAAGTTATTGATTTTCTTGACTGTAGGTACAGTTTTGAACTTGGTTCGACGACAAGCAAATCTTTTGATTCTCAAACTTCTTTCCTCCGAAATACCAAAGTTGTTTCGGAGGATTTCAGTTGAATTATCGCTGATAATACATACAGCCATACTTCTGCAAATCGTATTAGGATTGATTCCCTTCGAAGTTTATTTTTTCATTTTTGTCCTGAATAAACTTTCTCATTAGGACTGTACAGAAAAAAGCTGAAAAAATCTTATAAAAGATATACGAGGAGTAACTGGTGTATAGGTAGGTAAAAACCTAGAAGACGTGCAACTGATTTTGCATTGTTTTTTTAAACGATTATATATATATATATATATAATATATATATATATATATATATATATATATATATATATATATATATATTGATGTGATCTTGATTATTGATATGAGATAATATTCTTATATGTCATTTAATTTAATCAATGCATTAATCATAATCTAATTAATTTACCAGATCACATATCAATATGTTTTCAATCTCAGGGCGAATTATAAAATTAATTACTTACTCTCGTGGCTTCTGAGTATTTCTCAATGGTTCCTAATCGGGATAGGAAAGAAAAGAGTAAAATAATACACACATATGGGTTACAATTATAATCAAAATATTGTTTATTTTATTTAAATGGCAATCACTGCTTAATATGTGCTAGATCTTATTATTCTTAAACATAACATTTACAAATGGGAATCTTATTTCCTTTTGGTTTCCAATTGAAAGTTTTTATTAACATTTAACTATTAGGATTTATTAGCAACAATTCTATTTAAGTTTGATGAAGCTTTTCTGATATTATTGATTATGTTCTTCAATTTATAATGTGGTATTTAATACGAAAAACCCATACATTCATGTCCAAACAAATGAGACTGACCTTTTTCTGGTGAACTGAGAATGTCTTCACACAAGACCCGTTTCCTGCTATCCTTGGCTGCGATCAAAACCTCGTCCTGGCTTTCAGTAATGTTCTCCTTTGAAGATTAGCTCGTATAGCTCTCGTTCCTGCTTCTGTCGTGATGCTGTGTTCTACCTTTTTCGAAACTGCAATCAGCTACCGGGACACTCTTGGCTCAAGGAGGTTCTTTACTCTCAACCTGGCCTACCTCTCGTTCCACGATAGATCTCCACACTCACGGAACTACACCGGCTTTCTCACTCTCCGTACACTACCGTCTACTACTGGACTTCACTTCTCGACAGCTCAAAACATTCTGATCTCTATTTGTCATTAATTCCCCTACTTTCTAAATATCCCTTCCAGATTCACAAATCACCTTCCACCACCAACTCTCATTCGCAGTATTCCTCAAAACCAATTTTTAATCTTTCTAAATATGCTTAATGGATTTCAAAAAAGAAATAGTTAATTCCCATTCTAAAATTACTTTCTACTATTTACAAAATTTAATGACCTATTCACTATTTCAACTGAGTCTTATTTAGCATCGGCTAATGATCGAACCTTCCGCGAACAACGATAATGACCTATTATCGATTCCAACTGAGTCTTATTTAGCATAGGCTAATGATCGAACCTTCCGCGAACAACGATAATGGTACGCGCCATTCACTTTGTTTATTCTAAGCGCATTTTCCCGAGTTTCGTTTAATCACTTCTTAAAATTAAATGTAACAATTTGTTGTATACAGGTTGTTCTACATTTATATGCCCGTGGTTGAGAAAATTGAAAATATTTTATAATAAATTGAATCCTTTTTATAATTATCAAAATTTAATTTTCATATCAAATAGAAATATAACAAATCCCCGCCTTGTATCCGATAAAATTTATCTGCATTTTTAAATAAATTTTCTCGAGGCAAAACCAACTCCCTGTATATTTCCTTACTTTAATCTACGTCTTATACGCCTTCTTCTTGTATTACTCTAATTAGTCCCACCTGTAGAGTAATTGTTTCCTTATTTTCAGTGTCCTCATCCTGTGTTAGAGTGTCGGCTATTATGTTGTCTTTCCCTTTTTCCCATATCAATCTTCTGTCTTTTTCCTCAGATTTTTCACATACTTTTACCGTGCATTCTGCATCCTCGTTTTCATATGCCTCCTCTTCAAATGCCACTGTTTCGATTATATCTTTTTCACTTTCATTTGTTAGCTTTATTTCTTCTTCTCCTGAGCTCATCTCTTCTTTTGAGGAATCCCAGTTTTCTTTTGCTTTTGCTACTCTCAATTTTTCTTCTTCTGGGCTCAACTCTTCTTTTGAGGAGCCCCAGGTTTCATTTTCTTTTGTCTTTTTCTGACTTTTTCTCCCTTTTCTTCTTTGTCCTTGCTTCGTTGCCAAATTCATTTCCACTGTTTGTTCTTTACCTGATTTGTCCGTATTTTGTTTCTCCTGTTCCTTGTCCTGTTCTTCTTCTTTTTCTTCTGTTAGATTCATCGTATTATTTTTCAAATCTATCACTACATGTTTTTCTGCCAATTCGTCAACTCCTACTATCATGTCATGTGACATGTTTGGCATTATTACACATTGTAGTGCATACATCTTCTTACCCAGTCGTACCATTACTCGTATGCCTTCATTTATAGTTGCCAATGTCCGTTTGTTTGCGCCCACTAAATTTACCCTAGGTATTTTGTAAATTAAATTTGTTAAGTTAACTTCTTCTATTAGTTTTCTGTTGACCAATGTTATTTCAGATCCAGTGTCTATCATAATATTAATTGGTTTCTCGTTGATAAATCCATCCACAAATTTTAAATTAACTCCATTTTTCTTTTCGTTGTTTCCTGCCAATTTAATAAACTCCTTGGGGTGACAAAAGATTCCTGTTTGATTTTTGGTTTTTAGTGAGCGCCGTCGTGAAAATCCGCCGGTTGCTCATCGTTGTTTATATTTTCGTCATAATGTCTCTCTCCGTCATATTCATCTGTCTGGGTATTATTTACTTCTCTTCTATTTTCTCTTGGTCTGTCGGATCTGTTTCAGTTTTCTCGATATCCCTGTTCGTTTTGTCTACCATTATTTCTGTTTTCTTGATTTGAGCGTGTGGTGTTTCTATTCTGGTATTCTCGATTTCTGTCCTCATTCCATTGCCTATTTCTTTGTTCATAATTTCCTCTTCCGTTGTCTCTATTTTCGTTTTCCCTTCTGGGATTAAAATCTCGTCTTGTATAGTCCCTCCTATCTTGATTTCTATCTCTGTAATCTTGTGTTTCTCGGGGCCTGTAATCTTCTCGCGACCTTCTTGATTTTCTTTCTCTTAGACGTGATTCTCTTATTTGTAGGAATTGGCATAAACTATCTATGTCTTTGTAGTTTTGCAATGTGATATGGTCTTCCAGCGTTTCTTCGAAATGTCTTGCAATCAGTTCGACTAATTGTTCCGATGAGTAATTGTATTGTAAATGTTTTGCGTTATAGTAAATTTGTAATGCATATGTCCTTTCTGATATACCCATCCTATCATTGTATTTCCCATTTTGAAATTCCTTGTTAATTTCCAATTGTTGGACTTTTCCCCAGAAATAATTAAAAAATTTTTGTTCAAATTGTTGCCAACTGTCAAATTCTTCTTCTTTGCAATCGAACCATAGGCTTGCTTCATATTTTAGATGGTTTCTGATAGTTTCTTTTGCTGTTTCGAAATTTCCGATGTGCTGTATTTTCTTTTTCAGGCTATTTATGAACGGCACTGGGTGTAATCTTCTTACATCCCCGCCAAACCTTATCTTCACGTCATCTGTGCTATGTATAACCATTTCTCTTCTTTCTCCGACATTCTGTTGCGTCCTGTTTTCGGTGACTTGTTTTTCTATTTCTGTGATTCTTTTTTCCACTTCTTCTCTGTCTACTTGGATAGCATTTTCCAACTTATTTTCCAAATTTTCTAGTTTTCGTTATCTCCTTTATTTTATTTTGAATTTTCATTTCTTGATCTTTCATCTCGTTTTTCATTGTTGTTAAAAATCCTTTTGCTTCCTTTTCATACTTTCCTATGCGTTCCTCCATTTTCTTGTTGTTCTCTTCTATTGCTTGTTTCATTTCCTTCTGATTTTCTTGCATTATTCTTTTTGTTTCATCCATTTTCTGTTGTGTTTCATGCATTTTTTGATCCAATTTTTGTTGTGTTTCATCCATTTTTCGTTGTGTTTCCTCCATTTTTTTATCCATTTTTTGTTGTGATTCATCCATTTTCTTTGATGTTTCTTCCTGATTTTTATACATTGCTCGTTTTGTTTCCTCCTGATTTTTATCCATTGTCCCTTTTGCTTCATCCATTGCTTGTTTTGTTTCTCTTTGATTGTCATCCAGTTTTTGTTGTGTTTCATCCATCTTCTGTTCCATTCTTTGTGACTGGAGTTGCATCATTTGTAATAATTTATCTATTCCTGATAATTCTTGCTGTTCTGATGCCATGATTGTCGTGTCTAAAATATCTTCTTGGTCTGAATTATTCTCTTGATTTGAATGTTCTTTTTGTTTTTTGTTGTCTTTGCTTTGGCTTCTTGTCACTGACATTTGTTTTCAAGAAGTACTGTCCCCGCCAAATATGAAATTTTACTAGTATGTTACCAAGACGACTTTTTCTCACCCAAATATTATAAATTGTCAATAAATATATCAAATGTAAATATCGTAAAAATAAAATATTAAATCAGTTATGTAAAATTTGTACCTAAAGAGATCTAAAATTTTATGTTATCAAATGTAAGTATCTCACTTTTTACCACAGGCATATAAATTTTCAAATACCGGCTTTACTCTTTCTATCCTTCAAATTTGCCACTAGAAATACTTTTCAATGCTTTCCACGTTGGACGACAGTTGATGTGATCTTGATTATTGATATAAGATAATATTCTTATATGTCATTTAATTTAATCAATGCATTAATCATAATCTAATTAATTTACCAGATCACATATCAATATGTTTTCAATCTCAGGGCGAATTATAAAATTAATTACTTACTCTCGTGGCTTCTGAGTATTTCTCAATGGTTCCTAATCGGGATAGGAAAGAAAAGAGTAAAATAATACACATATATGTGTTGCAATTATAATCAAAATATTGTTTATTTTATTTAAATGGCAATCACTGCTTAATATGTGCTAGATCTTATTATTCTTAAACATAACATTTACAAATGGGAATCTTATTTCCTTTTGGTTTCCAATTGAAAGTTTTTATTAACATTTAACTATTAGGATTTATTAGCAACAATTCTGTTTAAGTTTGATGAAGCTTTTCTGATATTATTGATTATGTTCTTCAATTTATAATGTGGTATTTAATACGAAAAACCCATACATTCATGTCCAAACAAATGAGACTGACCTTTTTCTGGTGAACTGAGAATGTCTTCACACAAGACCCGTTTCCTGCTATCCTTGGCTGCGATCAAAACCTCGTCCTGGCTTTCAGTAATGTTCTCCTTTGAAGATTAGCTCGTATAGCTTTCGTTCCTGCTTCTGTCGTGATGCTGTGTTCTACCTTTTTCGAAACTGCAATCAGCTACCGGGACACTCTTGGCTCAAGGAGGTTCTTTACTCTCAACCTGGCCTACCTCTCGTTCCACGATAGATCTCCACACTCACGGAACTACACCGGCTTTCTCACTCTCCGTACACTACCGTCTACTACTGGACTTCACTTCTCGACAGCTCAAAACATTCTGATCTCTATTTGTCATTCATTCCCCTACTTTCTAAATATCCCTTCCAGATTCACAAATCACCTTCCACCACCAACTCTCATTCGCAGTATTCCTCAAAACCAATTTTTAATCTTTCTAAATATGCTTAATGGATTTCAAAAAAGAAATAGTTAATTCCCATTCTAAAATTACTTTCTACTATTTACAAAATTTAATGACCTATTCTCTATTTCAACTGAGTCTTATTTAGCATCGGCTAATGATCGAACCTTCCGCGAACAACGATAATGACCTATTATCGATTCCAACTGAGTCTTATTTAGCATAGGCTAATGATCGAACCTTCCGCGAACAACGATAATGGTACGCGCCATTAACTTTGTTTATTCTAAGCGCATTTTCCCGAGTTTCGTTTAATCACTTCTTAAAATTAAATATAACAATTTGTTGTATACAGGTTGTTCTACATTTATATGCCCGTGGTTGAGAAAATTGAAAATATTTTATATTAAATTGAATCCTTTTTATAATTATCAAAATTTAATTTTCATATCAAATAGAAATATAACAATATATATATATATATATATATATATATAAAGGGTTGTCTACAGCTAATGCCGTTTCCCTTCCGTCAGCCAGGACTTCCATTTTTTTCGATCTTCCCAGTCTCCGTCTTCCAATCCTTTCTTAGACATGGCTTCGTCGACTTCATTTTTCCAAGATCTTCTAGGTCGTCCTCTTCTTCTCGTTCCTCTTGGGCTCCATTCTGCAACCTTGTTTATCCAAGTGTTTTCTGCTCTGCGTACGTGGCCGTACCATTTCAGTCTTCTCTCGTCTATATATTGCAGGGCATCTTTTTCCACTTGCATTCTTCTCCTTATCTCCTCATTTGTTATTCTGTCTCTTCTGGTGAGACCACAGCATCTTCTCCAGTATTCCATTTCGGTTGCCAGAATGCTTTTTTGGGTTTTTTTGTTTATGACCCAAATTTCTGCGGCATATGTCATGATGCTTCTTACTATTGTCTGGTATACCATTCTTTTTGTTTTTCCCTTGATGTTTTTATTCCAGATTACATTATGGAGTTGTCTGATGCAAGATCTTGTTTGTCCCAATCTACTTTTTATTTCTGCTTCTGTTGTTCCGCTTTTCGACATTATAAAGCCCAAATATTTAAAATTCTTCGTTCCTTTTATTTCAACTTGTTCTTCTACTTCTAAGTTTTTTACGTCTTCTTCCGATATTACTAAGTATTCCGTTTTCTTCATATTTATTTCCAGACCCACCTTTTTGTATTCCTCTTTTAGTTTTCTTACCATGTAACTGATATCCTCTTCATCTTGAGCCATCACCACCTGATCGTCTGCAAAACACAATGTGTAGAGATAATCGTCCCTTATCGGTATTCCCATACCCCTACACTTTGTCTTCCAAGTTGTTAGTGCGTGTTCTAAAAATATTTTAAATAGAGTCGGTGACGTTGGGCATCCCTGTAGTAATCCTTTTGTTGTTTTGAAGTTAGCAACTACCTTGTTTCCGATTTTTATATTTACTTCATTTCCACTGTACATGTTTTTGATTGCTTCTGTTAGGTTAGGTGGTATCCCTATTTTAGTCATTGCTTTGTACAGTTCTTTCCTTGGCACGGTGTCGTATGCCTTCCTAAGGTCTATAAACGCCATATGTACATCTTTGTTCCTAGCTTTTTTTTTCTCTATTGTCTGTTGTATTGTATGGATATGATCTAGACATGATTTCCCTGCTGTGAAACCTGCTTGTTCTTCTCCGATTTTACCTTCTATATTTTTCTTTATTTTATTCCTGAGGATCCTGCCATACAGTCTTCCCATTGTAGCGATGACGCTTATCCCCCTGTAATTTTCGCAATCTTTTCTGTTACCTTTTTTGTATATCGATGTTATGTAGGCTTCCTGCCATTGTTTAGGGATGTCCTCTCCATTTATTGCTCTTTCCATGATTCGGCATATCATTCTTCTTAATTTCTGTGTTCCGTATTTGACTAGTTCCGCCACAATTCCTCCTGGTCCTCCAGCTTTATTGTTCTTCATGGAATTTATTGCTTGTTTCATCTCTTTGTCTGTTTCATCTCTTTTAAACAATTATAAAAAGTGAAAAAAATATTTTTTGCCTATGTAACCGTACATTTTAGAACAAAATTGTTGAAATAAAAGTTGTTGATCTTAAACGGTTCTTTAAATAGCGAGTCTCTAAATCAACATATAGATATAAACAATTGCACGAGTTATTGCAAAAACCCTTATTTTTGCATTAATAATAATGACCTATAATATAACTATTCACAGCAAGGATCAGTGTGAAAATTACAGAGGAATAGCGGTAAACAGCACAATAAATAGGATGTATGGGAAACTTATTAAGAACAAAATAGAAAATGACTATAAAGATTACGAAGCAGAGGAGCAAGCTGGCTTTAGAGCTGGGCGGTTCACAGTAGACCACCTGTACGCTATTACGCAAGTTATTAAGAAAAATACAGCCGTCAATTAAAAAGTACACCTGGTGTACGTAGACTTACAAACAGCATAAGACACTGTGACTGTCAGAAAACTATGGTCAACCCTATAAGTATAATGGAACGACTGCAAAAATTAAAGCTGGATCAAGGATGTCTGAGGGATTTAAGATCAAGAAAGGATTGAAGCAGGGTTGCTGTATTTCGCCTACCCTTCTCAAAATTTATCTGAAACTAGCACTCAAGCTGTGAAAAAGAAAATGTAATGGCATGGGAATCCTTCTCATTCACGAGACAACACTATATAGTCCAAGAAGTAGCGCTGAAAAATCTCTTTGAATTTACTAAAGCTAGATTTTTCACAGTTGAATACTGTGATTGTGTAGAGAAACATATTGCGGTCGGTCAAGGGAAACGTAGAACAGGGGTTACTGAGAGGGTATCAAAGTTGCTTTCCTACGAAGGTAATTAAATCCATTTACTAAGGCTGAAAATCAGTACACACATTCTAAATTAAATATAAATAAAATTTGTTATAGTCGGTCAGCTGTATGACGGGACAGAGCCGGTCGGTCGGCCCCAGTGAATGTACAGGGTTATTCACTATATTTTGACCCCCTTGTAAACTGCTTTATTTACAGAATTAGAAAAAAATGTATAGTACAAAAGTTATTCATACATATATACTAGTGACGTCATCCATCTGGGCGTGATGACGTAATCGACTATTTTTTTAATGGGAATAGGGGTCGAGTGCTAGTTTATTTGAAAGGTTATTCAATTCCCTATTCCGTTTTATAAATATTAACATGATTAATTAGACAGGGTGTCCAAAAAATTTTTTAAATAAATTAATTGTTTAATTAATAATTCAAAAAAATTTTTTGGACACCCTGTATAAATAATGATCTTAGAGAACCTTACCTGTTTATAGTACTGTATAGAGAATTAAATAACCTTTCAAATAAGCTTGCACACGACCCCTATTCTCATTTAAAAAAAAATAGTCGATTATGTCATCACGCCCAGATGTATGACGTCACCAGTACGATATATATGTCAAAAAATCATAATTAAAAAATCGAATAACTTTTGTATTTTACATTTTTTTCTAATTCTGTAAATAAAGCAGTTTACAAGGGGGTCAAAATATAGTGAATAACCCTGTACATTCATTGGGGCCGACCGACCGGCTCTGTCCCGTCATACAGCTGACCGACTATATTAACTTTTATTTATATTCAATTTATAATGTGTGTACTGATTTTCAGCCTTAATAAATGGATTTAATTACCTTCGTAGGAAAGCAACTTTGATACCCTCTCAGTAACCCCTGTTCTACGTTTCGCTTGACGAAGCGCAGTATGTTTCTCTCAGTAATTAACTGTTTCTCTACACAATCACAGTAATCAACTGTAAAAAATTTAGCTTTAGTAAATTCAAAGAGATTTTTTAGCGCTGCCTCTCCGTCTAATACTCTTTATGTTTCGCTGATGACCAAATTCTGATTGCTCAGGAGAATATAACAAATGGGGCCTCGAAGACAACATTAAGAAAACGGGAGACATGTGTATTGGAGGGAAAAAGCAATCCATTATATCAGACGATGAGATAGAAATTAAACACTGCGATGAATACAAGTACTTGTGCATTAAGATAACTCAAGATGGAACATTGGATGCTGCTATACAAGACAGAAACATACAGGGTAGAAAAGCCATATCCATGATGAACAACACTCTGTAGGACCAAACAATATCTAAAGTGAATAAGCTCATACAATACCATACTTAAAAGTGTAATCACATATGTATGGCAGTGAATTTTGGCCACTGAAACAGAGAACGGAGAAAATGGTACTAGTAACTGAAATGGGCTTCTGGAGAAGATCAGCAGGAAAATTAAGAAGAGATCGGATACCAAATGAGAGAATACGAGAAATTATGGGAGTCACACATACAATAATTGATGACGTAAAAACGAAACAACTAATATGGTACGGCCATGTACAGAGAATGCCAGATGACAGGATCCTTAAACAGATTTTGGCGTGGACACCACAAGAGAGGAGGAAAAGTGGAAAGCGAAAAGAAGCTGGAGGAAGGGAATTGAAAAAGAACTAGAGGAAAGAGAAATCCCTCCATTTCTATGGTCAAACAGATTGTCGGTTAGGAGTCGGAAGGAGTCGGCGAACAGTAATATCACTACTTGAAATGATGGCCATTAATGGGTTATTTGAGCTAGAGGTATTCAGCAGATAGCAATCGGTTGTTTGGGGCTTTATTTTTAAGATATATTAAAAAATTCAACATTTTATCAAAATTGTTATTAAAAAACCCGTTTTAAATAGGGCTTACTTTTTAGCTTCTAAACATTTATAATAACCCATGATTTTTTCTCAGATAAACTAGGGTATATCTTTTAAAATCAGCGTTTAATTTTTATTTTGGTCGTCTCTTGATTTTCGTTTCGTTTCACATCTAACTTTAGTGTGTAGCAAAAGCAATTTAATTATTTTCTTGGTTCGCAAAATATGCGTACAACCTCAAATACACTAAATACTAAAAAATCAAGGTAAAAACGCAATATCCCATGACATTAAGCTTCCAATATCCGATTGAATAAGGAAAACAAGCTAAAGAGACCATTACTTTTCACAAAAGAACTTTTACAGGCTTCCTTTCTTTACAATAAAATTTGATTTCAAATCGATCCAATTGTTAGACACTTAAAAAAGATCCAACTCGGGCTTAGAAAACGGTTAAAAAATTTTTATTGCGGAGACATAAATTGCTTTTTCCTTCAAACTGCCTTTTTCCATTAACTCTTTGATTTCTTTCACGAAAGCCATTTTATAAATAGCCTCAGGTTTAATGTCGACGTCATATTTAAAGCATTTTTTATTATTTTTGTAAATTGAGTACTTTATGAATCTTCCTAATAGTTGATTATGTTTTTAGAATAATTATTGGTCATTTACTTCTTATAAATTGATTTATAATTTTAGATCAATCAAGTTAGTAAAAAATAAGCCATTTCTCGACATAATGGAAAAGACGAGGTTTGACAGTTGAAATGTGTAGTATGAGATATTATAAAAAGACTACCATCTTGTAGTCTAAGAGCTAGTGAACCCTCCGACTAACGGTCTTCCTGTAGGCTAGAAATTTATACAGTGATAATTCATAGCACACCAAGGCTAAAAACCATGACCTGGCAGGCATCAGCTCTGCACGTGTATCTACCAGGTGAATCGAAAAGTGCATAGTTTAGGGGAAAAATAAAAATCGACCTGTCTGAGGATTCTCGAGATAATGAATTTATGCAAACTCAAACGTCCTCATTTATACTACAGTGTCGCGCCCGCTTGATTAGCAATTAAAAAACAAAGGGCTTTTCGATATTGTATTGCAAAAAACTCTTCGAGATTTCATCAATCAATGTTTAAAGAATATCTACCTACCTTGGCAACATTGAAATTTTTAGTTAAATGTCCGATTTATGGTTAAAAATGTCCGATTTCGCAATTTTCAAAATTTTTAATGGCTTATATAACAAAAACTATTAACCTAAGAGAAAAGTCACTAAAGACCTTTTCTGTTTGGAATGATTCAACAAACCTAAAAAAACTTTGTTCGATGCAAAAAAAATAATTTTAGGAAAAACCCCTAATCTTTCCCCTCGCCTGGCAAGGTCTTATGCTCTTCAGAATCGCCTGTCATTGTACACATTTCTTCTAAATGACTTACTGAAACACATACTTAAATTTAAACTTTACAGGAGAAAGTTTATTTTACCCCCTAAATTTGCACTTTTCGATTCACCTGGTAGATACACGTGCAGGGCTGATGCCTGCCAGGTCAAGGTTTTTAGCCTTGGTGTGCTATGAATTATTACTATACGAATTTCTAGCCTTACAGGAAAACCGTTAGTCGGAGGGTTCACTAGCTCTTAGACTATTGGGATTCATCAATTTTTTAGTGGAACAATTTTTAAATAAACAATCAAAACGTCAAACTTAGTTTTGTGCTCATAACTTAAAAACTTGTTTATTTAGAGATTTGACGTCCACAGGTAACTTTTTTAGAAAAAAAAAAGATACATCGAATGAGATACGCTACATGAAAATCGGTTAATAAACAAAAAAGTTATTGCAAAACGGACGACAAAATCGCTGTTTTTGAATATTGTTAATAATATTCAAAATTTTATTTAATTATTTATATAATAACAATTTTATTGTTTATTAAAATATGTTTAAATATACCTTAACTTTAGGGCATTATGGTGTGTAAATGGTGTGCAAAAAATGTTCCAGATATGTTTAAGAGTTTTTGCAAAATTGAATTTGTTTATAAATTTTTTTGAAAAACAAGCTAATTTCTGAGGCTGGTCCAGTTAATTTGGCTGAATGTATCTCAATAATCTGGGGCTCATTTTCTTCGTTAAGATGTATATTAACAGCCTATGAAAAAAAAGTAAAAAAAATTACATGTACGTACACAAAATTATTTGTTAATAAATAGCAGTTTTTAAGCTTATAAACAATTACAATAATTTTGTAGAAATTAGATCAAATTAAATGGCAATAAAAAATACGGAAAGCTGGTTAAAAGACTTAATTTCTAAAAAAAAATTTTAGGTCCTACGACCCTTGGGGTCTGAGATAGTCCCTTTTTTTGGAAAAATCACTGTTACGTTAATTAACAACACTAAGAGCTGAAATTAACCAATCTTTTATAAGAAAAGTCAAAGTTTTTAACAAAGTTTTCAACAGTTTTTAGCAAGAAATAACGTTAAAAATTGTTTAAACAGGACTGTTATAAACAAAGAGTATTTTGCGTTCCGACTAAAGTAAAAAAAATAGTGGGCGTAGCCCGTAGCCGAATGAGAATAAATTCGCGCACTACCATTCGCTAGACCGTTGCAGCTCATTTTTAACATTGACAGTATACCGGATTTGAAGCTTAATATTATATATTTTGGTAGAAACTTGAATTTTATGAATAATATTCTGTTGCACATTTATTTATTAGAATTATATTTTAAATAAATAAATTTAAAAAATAACAATAAAAAGGCCACTTCAAAAAAGTTTTATACATCCCATTAGCTGCTTTGTTTTGGATAATTTTGCAATGAAAATAAGATAAGTGTTAGGTATTATTTTAATGTGGTACCATAGATAAAAAAAATTAGTAAACTTGGTACAGTAGAACCCGATAGGTATAGGCCATTTTTTCCGGGCGCTCTATTTTGAATCCGTGTGTAGTCCAGGCTGTATCGTCGACACCGTTAGGTTAATTATTCCGATTCGTATTTTTTGCACAAACTTACTCAAAAAAAGTTCCTTATAACAAATCCAGAGGGTACCAAGTGGTACCGCGGTTGGTAAATTGTTTAAACAATTTTTGTCAGATTTCATTAGTTTCATGTTTACTTATAAAAGTTGGTTGACAAACTGTTTGGTTTATAATTTTAATCAACGCAGCATCAAAACATAGGTCATGAAGAAGGTTTCTGGAAAATTTCAAGTCAAAATATGTAACAGGAAAAAAGTTACGCGACCTTATAGACGAGTGGCACTCCCCAAAAAAACGCTCATTTCTTGAGATACTAACTACGTTGTGGTGAGTGGCTAATTTTGGTCTTACTTTATGTTTTTGATGGTGCTGAAAACGAAAATGGAATTATTTTGAATTTTAGATGGGGAAACATTGTCAAAATGCAATTTTACACTAAAAACAAAAAAAAATGAAATCATGTTTTTCTTAAAATTAAAAGTTACACCATTTTTTTTCTATTTGTTCTTTGTACTCTAGATTTTAACATAAACTTGATTAAACAGCTAAACTTCAAATTTTGTCACTTAACTTTTGCGATTAAACTTTGCAATTCAAGAATCTACACCTTTTACTTCAAACAATTTAAACTTTTTTTATAGTAAGACGGAAAGATTGAAGCAGATCCCATTGTCTTCAGAAAGGTGAGAAATATATACTATAAAAATTTCAGAAAAAAATATTAAAATGGAACTGAGTTGTAGCGAGTTAAACGTAAAAAAACGTGATTTTATTTTTTTTTTATTTTTAGGGTAAAATTGCGATTTTGACAATGTTCCCCCACGCAAAATTCAAAACAACCCTAATTTTCGTTTTCAGTACCATCAAAAATATAAAGTATGACCAAAATTAGCCATTCACCACACTGTGGTCAGTATCTCGAGAAATAAGCTTTTTTGGAGTGTGCCGCTCGTCTATAAAGTCACATAATTTTTCCTATTGCATATTTCGAATTCAATTGTTTTGGACAACTTCTTAATGAATCATATTTTATTGCTGTTGGTTAAAATTATAAACTAAAAAGTTTGTCACTCAACTTTTTTAAGTAAACATGAAACTAACGAAATCTGACGACAAAATGTTTAAAAATTAACAACTTCTCTTTTAATGTGTTTGATCATTTTGGACAAATCTCATTGTTATCTAAATGCTTTAAAGATGACACAGTAAAATTTTCAAAGGGAAATATTTACAGCGACCAAAAATACAGCGAGGTAAAATTGAAAAATCATCAAAATTTATTTTTCACATTTTCGCATAAATTTTGATTTTTGAACATGTTCCACTAATTCTAGAAAAAAATATACTCCATATTCGGATTCAGAGACCTCGAAAACATAAGGAATGGTCACAATTTGTCATTCAACTTAAAGATGATTTTTGTGGTCAGTATAACGTAATTTTAGGGGATGCTGGCGCTCGCCAGTCGTGCCCACGATTCAGTCAGTCGACTACGCCCGCTATTTTTTACTTTAGTCGGAACGCAAAATACTCTTTGTTTATAACACTCTTGTTTAAACAATTTTTAACATTTTTTTTTGCTAGAAACTTTGCTAAAAACTTTGACTTTTCTTATAAAAGATTGGTTAATTTCATCTCTTAGTGTTGTTAATTAACGTAACAGTGATTTTTTCAAAAAAAAAGGGCCATCTCAGCCCCCAAGGGTCGTAGGACCTAAAATTTTTTTTTAGAAGTTGTGTATTTTAACCAGCTTTTTTGTGTATTTTAGGTATATTTATTGCCATTTAATTTTATCTAATTTCTACGGAATTATTGTAATTGTTTATAAGCTTAAAAACTGTTATTTATTAACAAATAATTTTGTGTACGTACATGTAATTTTTTTTACTTTTTTTTCATAGGCTATTAGTATACATCTTAACGAATGAAATCAGCCCTGGATTATTGAGATCCATTTAGCCAAATTAACTGGACGAGCCTCAGAAATTAGCTCCTTTAATTTAAATTTAAAAAAAACATTAAAAACAAATTCAATTTTGCACAAACTATTTAACAGCTCTGGAACATTTTTTGCTCACCATTCAAACACAATAATGACCTCAAATTTAGGTATATTTAAACATATTTTAATAAACAATCAAATTGTTATTAACAATATTCAAAAACAGCGATTTTGTCGTCAGTTTTGTAATAACTTTTTTGTTTATTAACCGATTTCCAGTTAGCGTATCTAATTCGATGTATCTTTTTTTCTGAAAAAGTTACCTGTGGACGTCAAATCTCTAAATAAACAAGTTTTTAAGTTATGAGAAAAAAACTAAGTTTGACGTTTTGATTGTTTATTTAAAAATTGTTCCACTAAAAATTGATGAATTCCAAGATGGTAGCCTTTTTGTAATATCTCATACTACACATTTCAACTGTCAAACCTCGTCTTTTCCGTTATGTCAAGTAAAAACCTAACTTGATTGGCCTATTTGACTATCTTCTTTTGACTGATAAAAAAACAAAAAAAAAAGAGTATACAAGGTTGTAAATACAAAATTTGTATTATTTTGTATGCGGATCTTGTTCTTGTAGTGCCTATCCGTTTTGGATGTTGGCGACTATCATGTCAATCTGTACTTTGCACACTGCTGCTCTGAAAAGATTTGTGGTTGTTGTGTTGAACCACGTACATGCATTTTTCAACTAGGATATCGTTCGCCTTCCTGGTCCACGTTTTTCTTCTAGTGTTCCCTGTAATATTGGTTTTAGCAGTCCATATCTCTCGCTATTGCTCATGATGTGACTGAGACATTTAGTGCAGTCATTGAAGCGTAAAATAGGTTTTTACCTCCGAAATTTTTAACTATGAACCGATTTACATGAGATTTTGGAATTAGGCTTATCTTACCCTTAACTTCAAAAGTGATATTGACTCGAACTCCGTTTTTTATTTTTAAGGGATGAAAACAAGCCCTTAATAGAAAAATTGACATTGAGCCATTTTATCGCCAGAAAACGTGTTTAATAATAAAGAGTGACATTGTGAAGTGTTTTTTAACACAATAACCTCATGTTAAACTCATTTTCATCCCCTTGAGAACCGTACAACCCTTTCAAAGAAGCGCTAAATCGAAAAAAATTGCAAAAAATTAATTTAGTATGACATAAAAATACTTAAATATAGAGTAAATGATATTTTACGTCCTCTATCTTAATTATCATATTGTTAACCCCTTTTCAACCCTTAAAAATAACCCCTAAATAGAAAAAATTTACAAAAAATTAATTTGGTTTGAGAAGAAGGCTTAAATACAGAGTAAATAATATTTTACGTTGTCTATCTTAATTATTTAATTGTTAACACCTTTCAACCCTTAAAATCAACCCCTCGATTAAAAATTGTATAAAAAATGTCTTTTGATAAACTAAAAAGGATTTAAATATGGTTCCACGTTCTCGAAAAAGCTATTCTGGAAAATCATATGCTCAAGTTCTTTAACCCTTAAAACTACCCCTAAATTAATATTGAGTTCACCTAAGTATTGAGTACTGAGTACCTCTAAATTGAATTCAATTATAGAGTAAGAAATTACCATTTATTGAATAAAATATAAACTTACAAGTTACGTGGAAGTGTACTAGATTAAATTAGTAATACATTATAAAAAAATCTGCAACAAGAGCATGGTAATAGATAGAAAAACCATAAATGAACCATAAAATACATTAAAAACCATAAAAATTATTGTATTTTTCATTTACTTTTACAAAACATTAGTCATTATTTTACATAAAAAAAAAACATTATCCTTCACGACTCAATGTCGGAGTCGCTGTCGCAATCAATATTTTCTTCTGTGACCACTGGAGGGCTATTCTGGCAGTTATCTCTACTGCACGTTCCACAAGTATCAAGTTTCAAGAAATCAGAAGTCTAGTTAAAATATTTAATTTTAATATAAACACGTGGTTATTCCTTTGCAGACGGAAATATACTGGTCACATGATATTATCCAGATTTAGCCATACGGCTCACACTCCCTCTGAGGGGAAAATTGACTCATCCCAGATACCTACGGTATCAAAAGGATTGAGCTCTGGTGGGACTCTTTCCGTGTTATCGAGCCCTAGGTGACTTGGAATGCAGGTGTATCTCCCAAAAATTTTCTTACAATTCTGGCCGTCGCAAGTAGTACAGCTTTCTGCATGGTCTTATAAATATGTTCATTGAGACCCAGCTTTTTTATGCTTTCGAGGAGGGTCTTCGGAATGACTCCAGTAGTAGACATAACAATAGGTATCGTCTGCGTACTTTGCATTCTCCATTGTCTCCGTATTTGAATTTCCAGATCTCTATACTTGGCGATCTTTTCAGTAAATTTACTACGTAAATTATTGTTGTTAGGTATCGCCACATCAATTAGTGTTGTTTGTCTTGTTAATTTATTAACTAGTACGAGATCTGGTCTATTATGTGCCACTGTTTGGTCTGTGAGCACACTGCGGTCCCAGTATAGCTTGTAGTTGCCATCCTCAAGAATACTCTCAGGAACGTATTGATAATATGGGAGATGGTCCGTTTGGAGAAGTCCCAGCTTGTTAGCTATCTCTTGATGAAGGATTTTTCCCACTGCGTCATGCCGTTCCTTGTATTCAGTTGCAGCAAATGCCTGGCAGCCCCCTGTAATATGTTGGATGGTTTCTTGGGCTTGACATCCATATCGGCATCTGTCGTTTTGAACCTGAGGGTCTTTGACGATATATTTCAGGTAATTTCTGGTTGGTATAACCTGATCCTGAATGGCCAGTAATGAACCCTCCGTTTCAGGGAACATCTTTCCTGATGTCAACCAATAGTTCGACGCTATATTGTCGACATAGTCTTGGCTAACTTCATTGGGATGTCGCCCGTGCAGAGGTTTACCCATCCAGGTGCGCAGTTTTTCGTCCTTAGTAAGGTGGTTTATGCGAATTTCTGGTTCCCTCAATTTGACCGGTGTTGTGTCATCTACTGCGCAAATTGCGCGGTGTAGAGTAGATGTCTCAGCCTGCATCTGAAAATAAGTTCTTAAATTAGCAATCTGTTTATCTAATTGCTCACCTATATCCATAAGTCCTCTTCCTCCTAAATACCGGGGTAATGTCGTTCGTTCTACTGCACTTTTAGGGTGGTGTTTTTGTGCCTTTGTGAGGTGTGTTCGCACTTTTCGCTGAAGATTTTCTATATCCGTTTTTGTCCACTTAACAATACCAAATGAATAGCTAAGCGCGGAACAAGCGTAGGTGTTCAGTGCCTTAAACAAATTTTTACTGTTAAGCTGTGAACGAAGTAGCTGTTTTACCCTTCTTATAAACTCAGTAGTTATCTCAGTTTTCATTTGCTTATGGTCAATTTTCCGCGCCTGCTTTACTCCAAGATATTTGTACATATCGTTATCGCCCATGGCCTGGATGTTCTGGCCATTTTGCATATCGAATCCACCGGGCTGTACCTTTCCTCTGACTATATTCAAAACACGGCACTTGTCTAGACCGAACTGCATACTAATATCATTAGAGAATGTTTCTACAGTTTTTAGCATCTCTTCTAGGTGTTCTCGAGTGGAAGCCATTACTTTCAAATCATCCATATACAACAGATGATTGAGCTTCGCTACTACAGTATTATTACTTTTAATGCTAAAACCTGAGTCAGTGGAGTTTAATAGCTGGGAAAGGGGGTTCAAAGCTAAACAGAACCACAGTGGACTCAACGAGTCTCCTTGAAACAGGCCCCGGTTGATTGCGATATTTTCGGTTTCAATATTTTTTTCACCAGGTATTTGGAGGTGAATTTTAGTCTTCCAATCTCTCATTATATGCCTTAAAAAGGTCACTATGTTATCATCGACTTTGTATATTTTCAAAATATCTATTAGCCATTCATGCGGTACTGAATCAAAGGCCTTTTTATAGTCAATAAAAGCAGTAAAAAGGTTCCTTTTTTTAGTGAATGCCTGGTTAGAAATGACTGAATCGATGATAAGCTGTTCTTTGCAGCCCATGGAACCCTTAGCGCATCCTCTCTGTTGAGGCTCTATGATATCGTTTAGAGCACAGTGTTGGTAGATACGCCGGGTTACACAGGATGTGACCAATTTATACAAAGTTGGAAGACAAGTAATTGGGCGGTACTTGGATGGATCTTGGGTGTTATTTTGATCCTTGGGTATTAAATAAGTAGTTCCCTGAGTTAGAAATGATGGTAATTCCTGCGGATTAGAAATAACATGATTAATTAACGTTGATAAGCACTCATGAATACTCCAAAACTTTTTAAGCCAGAAGTTCTGAACTCCGTCTGGTCCAGGAGATTTCCAGTTATGAAGCTCTTTGATGACATTTGAGACTTCTTCAGTCGTGAATGGTTCGTAGTTAGTAGTGACGTAGTGGTGACAGTTGTGCGTCGTATCTTCTATCCAGCCAGCATTGTTGTTAAAAGCAGCTGGCGTGGAAAGTTGATTTCCCCAAAACTCATGAATTTCTTCTTGGCTTGGGTAAGACTTGTCGACACTTTCTACGGTGGAATTGAGTTTTCGGTAAAACGCCTTCTCAGAGTTCTCAAAAAGTGCATTGTCACATTTTCGGTTGTTACTAACTTTATACCTTCTTAATCGTCCTGAATAGACGGAGAGTTTTTGTTTTAATGTATCCAGACACTGTTGGGCTGTGTTATTTTCTGGATCGTATCTCGAGTGTCTTGCAGTGCTCCGCATTATTTCTTCAGCTCTCTTAATGACTTTTCTACTTGTTACACCTCTTATATATTCTGTGACTTGACCAATATCCCTACGCAGTAATTCAATTTTTCCGAGAAGTCTTTTTTCCCATGGTGCAATTCTGTTACCAGTCCTTCCGTTATTAGTACCCCGTCGTGTTCTGATCTTAACGCCCATTACATTGGCAATTGCTGTTGCTGCACAATAGATTAGCATATGCAGATATTCCAATGTGTGGGCTTCTACGACATAATTGGGTAGGACTTCAGTGTTCACAATTTGTAACAGCGCACCTAGTTTCTTACAAGAGTTTATTCGTGGTAGCGGTGGTCTGCTAAGTGGATTTGTTCCATTAAACTCTTGTAAGGCACGAGCCATTTCGTTTTCTAGACTATGGCGCCACTCGTTGTTTTCCTGCTGTGTATTGTCAGGTTGAGTTTCTGGTATGGGAATCTCAGGAATCTGCTCCTCAAGGATTTCATTAGGGATTTGATCTAAAACTAGCTCTTGGTTATTAATCTCCCGTTTGACTTCGCTTTTGATGGCATCGCGTCTAGTCTCTGGGATAAGATTATTTCTTATGATTACCCGGTATTGATCTGATACTCTTTGCTCCGATACTTGAATATCTGGGTACTCCCTGCAAAATTCGGCATACAGCTGTTGTCTGTAGCCGATCGTTTCTTGACCGAGGTTTGTCACCTTATAATAGAAGCGCAAAATGCTTTCATTGATGGACACAGTCCATTTCATGCGCTGCCTCGGTCGTCCCGCTTGAGTGAGCGCCGGCTGATGATCCAGCGCAGCACCTTCGGCGGGTGGAGCTCTTGTTGTTATTTGGCTCGCTTGTGGTTGTGGTTGGGCTGTAGCTGATTGTATGACAGGGGCCCGCCTCCTCAACACCCTGCCACCGACGTCCCGCATGCTGTCACGTCCAGCGCCGGCTCCAGACGTGCCCTGGCGATCCCCAGGCAGCGATCCTAAACACAAATTATTATTCTCCATTCTCATGGGTGTGCATTTTATACCTACTGCCAGGTGTCAGTTTTTGTTCCACGGCAAGTATTCCTGCTACTCTCTGGGTATTGGCGCTACGAATACCCAGAAAGCATCCCCCATTCGCAGGGGGCCGCGTCTGATAGAAGAACTGACAAAAAACTCCCACAGGACATGATATTATTATTATTATTATTATTATTATTATACATAAACAAGGGCAGAGGGACAAGTCCCTATTATGCCCAAAAACAAAGAAATTACATAAGTAACCTACTAGTAAATACAATAAAAAAAAAAACAACAACAACAAAAAAAAAGATACAATTTGGGTTTACATAAAAAAATATTTTAACTATAATAGAAAACTGTCAAGTCTGTTTTTAAATGTGTTGGTAGAGGGGGCTGAGACAATGTTATCATCCAGGTTATTCCAAATATCGAAAACTCTATTTGTTAAAAAATTCTGTCTTGGTCTGGTACAAAAGTTCTCTTTTTTCAGTTTAAATTGGTGACCTCTAAGGCGTTCATCTTGATTGATTGTAAAAATTTCGTCGAGATTTCCGAAATTAAATTTTAATATTTTAAATGTGGTTATTAAGTCGCCGCGTTGTCGGCGAAGTCCAAAAGAAGTTAGGTGGGCCATACTGAGCCTTTCTTCATAGGAAGGTCTTCTCAGTCCCAATGGAATTCGAGTGGCTTTTCTTTGGACGTTTTCCAACAAAATTTTGTCTCGAACCAAATCAGGATACCACGTTGGGCCAGCATATTCAAGAATCGGTCTTATGTAAATAGTGTAAAGTTTACAGAATGACTGCATTGAAGCTCTCGAAAAACACCTCCGAATAAGATATAGTCTGGAGTTCGCACGTTTACAAATAGACTGAATATGGTCGGACCACGTTAGGCTGCTGTTTACAATAATACCGAGGTCGTTATACGAGAACACTGAATCTAATGGTTGTCCGTTAACGAAGTACGGCACAAGTGGTATGATATAGCATACGTATTTAAGAAATTCGTAACGGAAAAATGGAGCTCGCACAGTAGACCACCAACAATACATATACTTACTTACCTTCCAAAAATTCACGCTCCGAAATGTTTAGTTTACTAAGTAGAAAAAAATACGATTAGTTTTTGGGCTATAACTACTTCAACTACTATCACAACTTATAAAAACCGTTTTGAAGGTAATTAAAAGAGCTATAACTTTTTTCATTATAATATGTAGAGAAAAACCTTTTATTTTGAAACGGTGAAGGGTCAAAAGGCTCGAGAGAGACTGTAATTACGCTATCGCGCATTCTTGAATCAATCGTATCTTCGTCAATTTTTGTGATAGAAAAAACAAACAAACCAAAATTTTTGTCAAAAAAAACCTATTTTTTTATTATTACACTTTTTTACGTATCTTTCATTATTTTTGAGATATTATGAAAAGAAGGTGGTTTTTTTTAAAATTCGAAAATTTGTTTTTTCTTAAAATCGTGATTAAAAAAAAATATGTGTTCCAAAACAGCGAAACTGCTAGAATCCATCAAACTCTTTATATTAAAGTTGATTGTAGACGGAAGACGATTAATTTTAATTTTGGTGAAAATGGCACTTATGAAATCCATTGATTAAAAAAAACCCATTAGATGTTCCTCTTTTTTTCATTACAGCTCACTCATTTCACTTACAAAAGACTTTTACCAGTGCTCATTTTAAATCTTTTTTTAAGCACTATTAAATCGTTTCTCATTAGCATGCATAAAATTTATTCGCTCTCCGCTAGATGGCATTGAATACATCGATTAAATTTCACACAAAATAAAAAAACGGATTTGATCTTTAATATCTCGCTTAATATTGCACTAAGAACACTCTTTAAAAAACCAAATTCTTCATTTTTTTACCTCCTACAATTTTGTTCGGTATACTCTCAGTGGTGGATTTAGGGGGGGGGCTAGAGGTGCTGTAGCACCGGGCCCCCAGGTTGAAGGGGCCCCCAGAAGACCTACACATTTGTCTAAAATTACGTATTTGGCATTCTGACGCGCCGTCGTACTTTCCCTGCCAAACTCCTCTTATTATTGTAAAAATTACTTTGAAATTATTGTTGTATTGACAATTTCATATAATCTTTTTTCTGAGAGAAAAGGAAAGGAACACCCGATAACCACCCTTTTATGAGACATGACATAAATGGCAACAGATTAGCAGGTATACTTTTACATCTCATTTTCGGAAATCTTACAATACAATGCTTTTAAATCGCTCTGAAAATTAAAGGTGTTTGACAAAAATAGATGTCTTTCAATGGGTGCCATAAAGTTAAGAAATGAAATATAAAATGTACCTACTTTACCCTTTAAGCTTAACAACAAGTAAAGCTTTTGTTTAGAACCAAGTAAAGTACCTGAAGAACATCAAAGACGACAATTAGTAATTCATACCTACTTGTGTTGGCGTTAGCTTTTAGTCATTTATCATTAAATTGTGAATCGTGAGTTGATGCTGGTGAATTTTATTTATTCGGTTCAGATTAATTTTTAGTTCTAGTGTTTGTGAGTGCTAATTAATATTGTTTAAATACATTTTAAAACAACTTGGAACAGTTAGTACCATTCTTCAAAAACCTGGTCTGGATCTAAACACTGGCACACTTCTACTACAAGGACTACACAGTAGTATACAAAAACACTGTGAAAATTTTGAATACTTTGAAGAAAAATCAAAAAATTGAGTTTATACGTTAAATTTGATTATTCAAAAAAACGAGCAGATTCAAAAAAAATTCCAGACGGGCCCTCTTCACATTTAGAAGGTTCAAACAAATTTAAAGTCGAAACATTTTATTTATCGATCAATACATTAGTGACAGAGTTAGACAAGCAACGTGAAGCATACAGTTATGTATCTAATCTTTTTGCATTTTTTGGAAATTTTCGCACTATTGAAGGTGAAACATTAAAACAATATGCGCGAAATCTTATCGAAACGTACCCGCTTGATATAGATCAGGCATTTATCGAAGAGATTATATTTTTTCAAAATTTTATTTTATCTCTTCCTAATTCCGAGAATTCTGTAGTAACACCTAAAGACATGTTGGATATTATTATCGAAAAAGACCTTGTTTCAGTGTTTTCAAATACCTATATTGTTTTAAGAATATATTTAACTATACCTATCACGAACTGCGAATCCGAAAGATCATTTTCAAAATTAAGCTTTATTAAAAATAAATTAAGGTCATCAATGGGCGAGAACAGATTAGTTTCGTTATCGATCTGCTCTATTGAGAATGACGTATCGGGGGAAATTGATTTTGAAAGTGTCATAAAAGTATTTGTTGAAAATAAACAAAGAAAAAAAGCGTTACCTTGTCTTAGCCTTGTATCTTCTGCATAATTTTAAATGTACTGACGTTTATATTGTTTTAATTTTTAAAGTGCCTTGTCAAAAAAGAGTTGGGTAGGGCCCTCTACAAGAATTAGCACCGGGCCCACTAATGAATAAATCCGCCCCTGTATACTCTTATCGTTAAAATGCATATTTTTAGAGATATTTACATTTGCCAATAACTTGAAAAGTATTGGGTTTTTGAAAAAACTGTATACAACATTTTTGCTTAAAATTAGGTCTTATATCGATATCTGAGGTTATTTTGAAAAAAAAATTCCACCACCCAAAAAGGGGGGCAACCACTCCCAGGGTGAAAACGGAGTTCGGGTCAATATCACTTTTGAAGTTAAGGGTAGGATAAGCATAATTCCAACATTCTATGTAAATCGGTTCATAGTAAAAAATTTCTGAGCTAAAAAGCTTCAGTGACGTTACTAATTAGATTTTATCTAACAATAAAACACTGAAAACGTTTGTTTTCTATACTTCCACAAAATTTATTACAACTAAGTGACTACAGCTGTTTCGGCAGAGTGCCTTTCTCAAGTGATGAAAAAAAGTTGTTTTTTTTTTAAATTCGAAAATTTGTTTTTTCTTAAAATCGTGATTTTTTAAAAAAATATGTGTTTCAAAGTAGCAAAACTACTAGAATCCATCAAACTCTTTATATTAAAGTTGATTCTAGACGGAATATGATTAATTTTAATTTTGGTGGAAATGGCACTAATGAAATCCATTGATTAAAAAAAAAACATTAGATGTTCCTCTTTTTTTCATTACAGCTCACTCATTTTACTTACAAAAGACTTTTACCAGTGCTCATTTTAAATCTTTTTTTAAGCACTATTAAATCGTTTCTCATTAGTATGCATAAAATTTATTCGCTCTCCGCTAGATGGCATTGAATACATCGATTAAATTTCACACAAATTAAAAAACGGCTTTGATCTTCAATATCTCGCTTAATGTTGCACTAAGAACACTCTTTAAAAGACCAAATTGTTCATTTTTTTTACCTGCTACAATTTTATTCAGTATAATATTATCGTTAAAATGTATATTTTTGGAGATATTTGCAAAAACTGTTGAAATTTCGAATTTTCAGTTGCCAATAACTTGAAAAGTATTTGGTTTTTGGAAAAACTGTATACAACATTTTTTGCTTAAAATTAGGTCTTCTATCGATATCTGAGGTTATTTTGAAAAAAAAAAATGCCACCACCGAAAACGGGTGGCAACCACCCCCAGGGTGAAAACGGAGTTCGGGTCAATATCACTTTTGAAGTTAAGGGTAGGATAAGCCTAATTCCAACATTCTATGTAAATCGGTTCATAGTAAAAAATTTCTGAGCTAAAAAGCTTCAATGACTGTACTAATTAGATTTTGGCTGTTTTTATTGTGGTTAACAGCTCCCTTTTTGTATTCTTAATAAAACACCCTGATTAGTAACGTGGTTGCTATAAGATATCTTCAGGATTCGATGATAAAGTAACATTTCGAAAGCCTCAATTGTCTTGCAGGTGGCGTCTGTGAGAGTCCACGACTCAACTCAAAGTACAGTACTTTACAATAGTATAGAAAAGCTATTTTTTGAAATGCAGATCTTACTTTCTCTATTCTATATTTGATTTCTAGGGAATGGTCCTAATTTTCATTGACGTTCGTACGAAAGTAGGTGTATGTTTTTAACCTTTCTATTTGCTGATCGTTGACAATGATTCGTCCAAATTGCTGTTCCTTCTAAGGTGTCATCATACATTTTGTGTTCTTAATGTTTAGTGAAAGTCTGTACCTCTGACTTACTTTGGTGATTCTATTTATTAACTCCTTCAGAACTTTCAACGTTACTGATCTGATGAGTATATTACGTTACTGATACATTCTCTGCTAATTCGAATTCCGCCTTCAACATCATCTACTGCGTTTTGAGAGATTTCCTAACACTATATTTTAAACAGCAGAGGTGGGAACAGTATTTCATCTGTGATGTCATGTCTTGTTCTTATCATTTGTCTGATTCTTTCATTTGTAACCCTGTCTCGACGCGACTTTCCCGCAGCTCTACATTGTTATGCCCTTTACTATAGTATCTTGTACTTTTCTTTTGTTTTTGTTGTTTAGTCCTTTGATTGAAGGGCATTGATATTGCCCTTCTTCCCTTCATATTTCTATCAAGTATTACTTCATCGAGTATTCCAGCCTTTTTTATTTTCATTCCCAAGTACCTACTTGTACATTTGCGTGTTTGATGGTTTGATCATTTGATAGTTGTAAGTCTTGTTGTGTTCCCCCAATACACGTGTATTCTGTTTTTTTCTATGTTTACTTCTAGTCTTAAAAACTGGAGTCTCTAGACCCCATCATTTAATAATGTATTCCTCTACAAGTTTGCGTGTCATATATTCTATATTATCGTCTATGTCTTGTGCAATCATAATTTGGCCATCTGCAAATGTTAGTGTGTAATAGTTGTATCATTATCTAGAGGTATGCCCATGTTTTAGCATTTCCGTTTTTAAGTCGCTAGGGTCCGCTCTAAGTATATTTTGAACAACGTTTAGACAAGGCGGAAACGGCGGGTTCGTTGGGAAAAATATTCCCATGAGATATTTTTGCATAATCACATTCGTGAGACATCCCAGAACAAGGTTCAAGAAGTCGCCCACGAGAAAAGTGGGCCAATTTTTTTTTTATTTTTTTTAAACAAATTGCAAAAATCAATATTTTGGCCCGGACTAATTTTTTTTAGGTTTTTTGGACCGTTCTGGACAAAAAAGGTCTCTTATAATTTTTCTCTAAAGTTGATCTTTTTCGAGTTATAAGCAAGTTAAAATTTGAAAAACGCGAAAATGGCCATTTTTAAGGCTTAATAACTCGGTCAAAAATTATTATTTTGAAAGTCAGAAAGTGACTAAATCAAAGTTTAAACTCGCCGTTACATGATCCTAAAGAAATCTGTGTCATTAATTTACTACTAAGCTGTTATTTTTAATTAATAACAATGAGTGGTTGTATCGTATTGACGCTGCTGTAAATGTGAGTGCGAGTAAGATGCACAATTGGACTGCTGGAATTAGGGGAGTGCAATTAGAACGAAAAGATACAATGTTTCGGAAAAAATCAAACAAGGTTATATTTTTCTAAAACTTTTTTTGTTAGTTTATAAATATGTTAAAGTAAAAAGTTCTACTCACAAATTTCGCCGCTAATTGTTTATTAATTGTTTAAACAATAACAATTGTTTTGTATAAATAATGTTAATAATATGGGTGAATTCAACATTTTATTTTGATAAAAAATGTTTCTGTTTTAGTTTTGATTATGCTGAAACCGAATCTGACATTACAATTTGCAAATTCAAAATGGCGGATTCAAAATGGCGGATTTTTTTTTAAAAATCCTTAAAAAGCAGTTGTAAAGTCCGAATTTTTTTTATAAAACGTGTTTGTTTACATATATGTGGATATTTTTGAGAGGTTGCTGAACCTGAATCACATTTTGATAATTTAAATTATAAAATGGCAGATCCAAAATGGCGGATAACTTAAAAAATAGTTGTAAAATCATAATTTCTTTACAAAATGTATTTATTTCTACATATATTTATTTTTGAGAGCTTTGATATACCTAACTTATATGTTAACATTATAAACTATAAAATGGCGGATCCAAAATGCAGATTTTCTAAAAAGAACAGTAAAAAGAACATTTTTCTAAAACATTTATTGTCTTTATTTTTAACAGGTTGTTGAATCTGAATTAAAGATTAAAAATTAAAATTTCAAAACGGCGGATCCAAAATGGCGGATATTTAAATGAAAAACAAGTAGAATCCAATCAAACAAATATGGAATTTTATTCTTAAAAAAAAAGATAAACAAATAATTTTCACAATAATCTTAAACAATAAAATGTATTAGAAAGAAAGAACCAATTATTTAAAATCTATCTTTTCAATATTCAAAAAATTGTTGCAATGGGATCATAAATAAAAAAGTTATTCTTAGTAAAAAGCTCTGCATATTCTAAAACTTTAAATGCAATCAAAAAATATAAATTTTTATCAATTTTGTACAAGATATGACAATGAATAAAAATTTCAGTTAGGAGTAAAATACCTAAATTTTTCATAATACTGAAAATTGTTATTATGGAAAGTTGTTCAGAATTAAAAACGATGTGTCAATATGCAATAACACTCTTCTAATCGAAATATTGTGAACTATAAAGCTACATATTTATTGAGCGAAATATAATTTTTTAACATATCTCGTTTATATTGATAAAATATAATATTTTATATTTGCATATTATTAAGTGTTAGACCATGCACAGCTATTTATGACGAATAACTTTCTTCATAAAATTAATAATACATCAGTTATCATAAGTAATAAATGAAGTGAATAGGTGAAGTTGAGGTTTAATTAATTTGAAACAATATTAAAAAAAACAAAATTTTCGATTAGAAGGATATAATTACATATTGGAACATAGTTTTTAATTCCAAACAACTTTTCTTTATAAAAATTTTCGATATTGTGAAATATAAAGGTACTTTACTCTTGAGTGAATTATATTTTTTGACATACCTCGTACAAAATTAACAAAATTTGATATTTGATGATTGAATCTTATGTTATATACGATGCAGAGTATTTTATAAAGAATAACTTTTTTTCGTAAAACTGATATTAAAAAAGTTATCAATAGGTTCCAAGTTACGCAGACATACTGTATAAGAGCTAAAAAAAAAATTTTTTTGTTGAACATTTGTTATTGTTGAAGCTTATTATTAAATATATTTTAGGTAAGTTTTACAGAAAAAAGTTTTGATCACTCTGTATATACATTTTTTCAACTGGTACTTTTCGGTTTTTGTATTACATTTTTGTTATCTTTCTTAGTATTCTCAAAAAGAAATTATTTATTTCATTTTTAAACTAAAATAATACAGTGTTTTTTAAATACTACATCCTAAGCTTTAAAAAAATATGAAAAAAATTGTATTAGATTTATTCAAACTTGAGTAATACCGTCTTAAAGTGGTGGGAATTCTGTAAAACTACGAAGTTTTCAAAAATTACATTTTTTGAGACAGCGTATGTATTAAATTTTTGAAATTTTTTTTTAATGAAACATCGTTTAGTAAGATGATTGGGGGGTAAGTTGTGCAAATTTGAGAGTTTTATAGTTAAAATTGTATTAGTTACACATTTTTAAATCATTTTTAAACAAAATTCATGTAAGGCTCACTTTCCGCCCACACCGTACTTATGTCCATACATTTTATTTCTTTTTATTACAACCATAAGATAGCTTATTTCATCTTCTTTCATGTCCAATTTGTAAAATTTCTTTTGATCTATTAGTTAAAGAATTACATTTAAAAAACTTAACCGTGCACTTCTTCCAACGCTAGTTTACAGTGCGCCAATGTGTGTGAGAAGGATGACTTTAGCGTTATAAATAAAAAATTACAGAAGCTAGAGATTTAACTTTAGAAAAATCTTTAAATAAGGTTTTTTTTGTAAAATTTTCTGAATTTTTCAATGGTCAAGTCAGTTTTTTTCTAAAAATTATATTCTCGGAGTTATTTAAAAAAAACATCTAACTTCGCTGTTCATTTGTTTAATAAAAAATGAAGCACCCACTTCTCGAGTAGAACTTTTTGATATGTTGTTTATTAAACATTTCTTAATGAAATTACAAAAAGTTTTATCTTGTTTGATTTTTTCCGAAGTGAAGATCTAAATGCACTCCCCTAAATAGCTTCTCTCTCGCACTCAGCATTTACAGTCCCGCACACGTGCATGGCGCTTGGCTTCAAACTTTGATTTAGTCATATATTGACTTTCATAATAATAACTTTTAACTGAGTTATTAAGCCTTGAAAATCGCTATTTTTTGTTTTTTTCAATTTTAAATTGCTTATAAGTCGAAAACGATCAACTTTAGAGAAAAATTATAAGATACCTTTTTTGTCCAGAATGATCCAAAAAATTAAAGAAAAAATTGTTCGGGCCAAAATAATTGATTCTTGCAATTTGATTAAAAAAAAATTGTTAAAAAAAAATTGGCCCACTTTTTACTTGGGCGACTCTTGAACCTTATTCTGGGATATCTCACGAATGTGATTATGCAAAAAATCTCATGGGAATATTTTTCCCTTCGAACCCGCCGTTTTCGCCTTGTCTAGTTGGTAATAGACAGCATCCTTGTTTTATACCTTTTGTTACGCTACGTCCCATTTTTATTTGCGATTTGCTATTACAGTGGAACCTCGATAAGTCGGCCCCCGATAACCCGGAAGTCCGGCTAACCCGGACCGATTTTCATCAGACAAACATTTCAACAATGAAATGTATGTATTATGTTAAAACATTTTATCTGTAGCCGCTTCTGGAATGTCTTAAAAATATCGAGTTTCATTGATAAAACTTGGCTTCCACCATAATATAATATTTGAGAGATAATGGGTATTTGTGTATGTAATTTGAACTATACGGTAAAAATGACTCATGGCACGCAGCGTCAGCATTACGACGTTCATTATCCATTATCGGGCTATCGCAAACAACAGGCACCTTTTATTGCTTTATTTATTTTCAACTGTCTTTTAAAAAATTATTTTTAGAACAATGGTCTTTTAAACTTTAAACAATGAAAGAGCCACTATTCTTAAATAACATAACATCGTTCCGATGGCAGACGAAATTGACACAACTGAAACTGAGTTTTTTTTACCTAGAAATGAACAATACTCCATCTATACTGTCTATACTATACTCTATACAATATACAACTATAATAGTGTAAGTTAGATGTGTACTGTGCATATATATTTCATGTTATTTTAATTATAACGGACTTTATCTATAACTATACTGTATTTTATTAATTTTTATAATGCTCTCCGGCTAACCCGGATTTTCGATAACCCGGATCGGCCGCGGTCCCGATTAATCCGAGTTATCGAGGTTCCACTGTACTGTAAAATGATTTAACGGCTTTTTTTCCGGTGTTTATTCCGTAAAATCGATTTATTCCCGTGTTTTCAGTTCTAAATGTCCTGGTCTATACTGTAGTGGATACTATTTTATTTGTCTGATTCAAACAAGAATGATTATACAATTTGTACTCTCGAGTTTAATGAAAAATGTCATTTATGCCTCGAAAAACTCGATAGTAGAGAAATTATTCAGATGAAAGCGTAAATTCCAGTTTGGGTAGTTTAATTAAAAGTTGATAATTAAATAATGGCGTTCAAACAAAGTGAAAATAGCTAATTGATATTTTTTTTTGTTTTTTAGTGCTACACGTAACATTATCGTCCTGTTCTACAGATTCATCATCACTAGAAGTTTTCCACTTCAGAAATTTTATTTTCTTGCAAAAGAAAATATGTTTTTTTATGGTAAGGTGATACTTTGAGACAATATTAAAAAATATATATTAAAGATATGTTCTAAAATTACATAATACACTAATAGTCCACAGTACATCGTCCTTTTTGGAAGATGATTACAAAAGTCTTAAAAATGGTCTTAACCGCTTCGTTTGAACGAGTCTACCACTTTCTGAAAAATTTTAGAGTGCAGATTTGCAGATTTGCAGATTTGTCGAACTCACGAAACGCGGTTGTAAATTTGTCGGAAAAGAAATCTACAATCTTTATTATATAAATATAAGTACTTTAAATTGAAAATTAAGAATGAATAACCATTTTCAATTTCGTTGCAAAAGGAAAGCACAGCCGAACAATATTCTAGTCCAATCAGAGAGTGCATCAAGCACCTCTACCGGTTTCTAAACTTGTTAGTCTCTCATCAGGAGGCACATATGTTGCTCTCCCTGATCCAACCAAAACAAACCCCAGCGCGCAGTCCCGGATTGCAACGAACGAAATGGCATAGATGCCCTAGCGGCAACTGCTAGCAAAAATACTAAGTTTTCACTCTAGTGGCATATAAAACAACATAAAGCTATTCTACATCCCACCAGAATGAAAACAATATTTTGGAACTTTACCGCGCTGAGCAGATGGGACGTGAATTGTAAATTGTAGAACTCCCTCATCTTCCTTAGTCTCAGCATCCGTATGGCTTGCAAATTGTAGAAGCCTCGGAGGTGTAACCAGAGAAGATTCCCATTGTTTATATTCTGGTGGGATGTAGAATAGCATTATGTTGTTTTATATGCCACTAGAGTGAAAACTTAGTCTTTTTGAAAATTAAGAGTTTTGTAATAACAAAATCGTAGAGTCCGAACGCGGTAGTTTTGTTATTACAAAACTCTTAATTTTCAATTTAGAGTATAGGTACTTATATTTAATTAATAAATATTGTCGATCTCTGCCGTAAGACTTTTGTTAACATCTTCCAAAATGGACGATGTACTGTGGATTATAAATATTATAATATTTATTCGTCACCAGTTTTTCAAAAAATTTTCTGGATCGTTCTCTGGCTCTAATTTGGTTACTTCAAGCTTGACAAACTTTCTTTACCTGTATTTCTATATGTTATAATAAGTACTTGCAGTTTTTCTAAAAACACTAATAAAAACTACAAAGAAAGAATCCGGACTGTTTACCCTACGAAGAACTCGCACAAGAAAAAAGGCCAATGATGTAAAAATTTGCACGTGGAATATAATAGTGCGGCAGATTCGTGCAATATATTATAAGAATTGCAAATTTAATGATACAAGCGTATAATTTGGTCCACATATACTGCACAAATAAAGGTTCAAATTTAGATATGAGGCCATCTCAGATTTTGCCTTTTACAAAAATGGCGGTCATTCAAAATGGGCGACTATACATATATGACTAATAGCACGATATCTTTTGAATGAAAAGTCCGATTTCAACCAAATTTGGTACGTAGGTTCGTTTTGTGATTTACAAGATCGATGCCATAAACTGGAAGAATCGTTTTACCAGAAGTTTTGTTTTTCCTGGTTTTCATGTAAAACTATTTTATATTATGTAAATAACTTCTTTTCAATTTTTTCACCCTGTATATATTAATTTTTCAAAATGGTAATAACACTATTGAAAAGAGCGTAAGAATATGTTTTAGGAAATATTTTGAACTTTGTAGTTATGTTAATTATAATTACCATTTAATAAATGCATAACGTATCTTCACATGTACCTATATGTGGCAGATTCGTGCAAATATTATAAGAATTATTGTACCTTTAATGGTAGAGTCGTATACTTTGGACAACATATACTACACATACAAAAGTTTAAATTTAGATATGAGGCCATCTCAGATTTTGCCTTTTACAAAAATGGCGAGCATTCAAAATGGCGGCTATACATATGTGACTAATAGCACGATAACTTTTGAACGAAAAGTCCGATTTTAGCCAAATTTGGTACCTATCAAGTTTTTTTTTGATGAATAAGATCGAGGTCTTGAACCGGAAGAATCGGTTTACCAGAAGTTGTGTTTTTACTGTTTTTTATGTAAAAATATGTTGTTGTTTTTTCAATTCTTTCACCCTGTATATATTAATTTTTCAAAAAGGTAATACCGCCATTGAAAATAGTGTAAAAATATTTTTAGGAAAGATTTTGAACTTTTTAGTTATGTTAATTACCATTTAATAAATGCATAACGTATCTTCACATGTATCTATGTGCGGTAGATTCATTTTGAATGCCTGCCATTTTTGCAAAAGACGAAATCTGAGATGGCCTCATATCTAAATTTGAATCTTTGTATGTGTAGTGTGTGTGGTCCAAATTATATGCTTTTACCATTAAATGTACAATAATTCTTATATTATTTGCACGAATGCGCAGCACATAGGTTCATAGGTACATGTTAAGATACGTTATGCATTTATTAATCGGTAATTAATATAACTAAAGAGTTTAAAATATTTTCTAGAAAATATTTTTACGCTCTTTTCAACGACGGTATTAACGTTTTGAAAAATGAATATGTACAGGGTGAAAGAATTGGGAAAAAAACAACATGTTTTTACATAAAAATCAGGAAAAACACAACTTCTGGTAAATCGATTCTTCCGGTTCAAGACCTTGATCTACATCAAAATAAAAATCTATATAACAAATTTGGTTGAAATCGGACTTTTCGTTCAAAAGTTATCGTGCTATAAGTCACATATGTATAGTCGCCATTTTACATGCCCGCCATTTTTGTAAAAGGTAAAATCTGAGATGGCCTTATATCTAAATTTGAACCTTGATGTGTGTAGTATCTGTGGTCCAAATTATATGCTTCTACCATTAAATGCACAATAATTCTTATAATGTTTGCACGAATTTGCCACACATAGGTGCTTGTGATGATACGTTATGCATTTATTAAATGATAATTAACATAACTAAAAAGTTCAAAATATTTTCTACAAAATATTTTTACGCTCTTTTCAATTGCGGTATTACCTTTTTGAAAAATTAATATATACAGAGGGAAAAAATTGAAAAAAAAACATATTTTTACATAAACAACCAGTAAAAACACAACTTCTGGTAAACCGATTCTTCCGGTTCACCATATCCCTCTTGTAAATCAAAAGAAAACCTATATACCAAATTTGGTTGAAATCGGACTTTTCGTTCAAAAGTTATGGTACTATTAAACACATAAGTATAGCCGCCATTTTGAACGCCCGCCATTTTTGTAAAAGACAAAATCTGAGATGGCCTCATATCTAAATTTGAACCTTTATATGTGTAGTATATGTGGTGCAAACTATATGCTTGTATCATCAAATGTGCAATTGTTTCACATATCGGCCGCACTATAAGAAGGCTTTATCAATCTGGACCCCTACCCTACTCATACAGGAAATGCATGAAGCCAAAGCATACTTAATTTTTATAAAGGAGATCAAGATGAATTGGCTCAGGAATCTTGAAAAAAAAAAAGAACTACAATATTTACATACTACAGCAGACACCCTACGTGTCACGAATTTGGTACCGGATTTATTGTGAGTAGCTATTAAATATCAAAATTTAGCAGGAGAGCTTAAATCAAAGTCAGAAGAAAGAATAAGTTTTCTCCCACCAACTGTAAACAGAGCCTGCACGCAGAATTAAATGACAACAGACAAATGATAAACTTTGGTACGATCAAGAATATGGTAAGAGGTGGGACACGATTTCTCCACAAAGACATACTTAAGGAAACTTGTAAATCTCCTGATGATAAAATTATCAACCAAATAGATCATACTCATTGATGCAGGACATTGTTCCAACCTCTTAGATGTTACATATTTTAGAGGAGCAAACATAGATTTTTAAAGACTTACTTTTTAATTCAATATGTATGTGCTCTGTGCGTAAAGTGAGTAAAGTCCAAAAATGGTCGAAATTGGCAAATGCACTATCTATATGTTAGAATTGAATATCTACATGTGTGTATAATTTGTCAAGTCTAATTCCATTCCTAAACTGAGATATTCATTTTACACAAATGAAAAACAATCAATACTAACTGTGTAAAGCGTGTTAAGTCCCGAACTTAGACATATCACTCTTTACACTAAACATTATTTAAGAAACAGGAAGACTCAGTGTGTTAAGTCCCACAATCTTTGCGACTTAACACACTGTACACTTATAAGTTATTACTTATTACGTTGACTCTCTGTACGCCGCGCGCCTTTAAAGCTGATTTGTTTTTTTTACTAAAATTATTTGGAGAAAGTCGGAGATATCTATAAACTATTATTCAAAAAAAAAAGATCATCTTCTTGGGGCACAATCCAACCGGATGAAAGAGGAAATTTTAGAAAAAAATTTATAACTGAAGAAGACAGGAATACATAAATCAATTTTTAATTGGAATCACAGCTTATGAAAGCCACTACTCAAGACAAGATTGTGTGAAAGATTTGTTTCTCCACCTGTGACGATAGTGACATTATAATATGAAGAATACAAGCGTACCCTATCTGAAAAAAGTTTAAAACCTGTAAGCTATAGTAAGTTTTGTGAGGAGTTCCACAACTTAAATTTAAAAATTAAAAAGCCTAAATTAGATACCTGTTCAAAATGTACTAGGCTAGACATGCAACTTAAAATATGTTCTGAGAGCGAAAACCAGGAGTTTTTAAAACAAAAAAATGACCACCTTGATAACGCGGGGTATGCTTATGAGTCTAAAAAGTTAGACAAAGAAAATTTAAAAGTTAACGATTCAACCAAAATTGTGACACTTTACATGAAGCAATACCTTCCCACTCTACTCGTGCATAGTTCTGTAGCCTTCTACAAACGCCAACTTTGGACTTTTAATCTAACAGTCTACGACTGCAGTGATCGCCCAATTTACTGTTACCTTTGGCATGAAGGTGTAGCTGGGAGAGATGCTAATGAAGTTGGCTCATGTGTATACAAATTTATTTCTAAAGCTTTCAAGCCTGTTGTGAGAAATTTGATCATATAGGTACTCAGATACATGTGGTGATCAAAACAAGAATACTCATGTACCAGCTATGTGTATGGTAGCTCTGAAAAATTCTCCTAACTTGGAAGCGATTAATCATAAATTGTTTAGTACCTCGCCACACGCACATTGAGTGTGATACATCACACGTCCTTATTGAAAAAAAAAAATAAAACAGCTTTTGCTGGACGTTCCACCATCCTCATGATTGGGCCAAACTTATACAAAGCACGGGTAAGAAACGCCCTTTGAATTTTGTTAAAACAGTATGAAATGTATAGTGGGTGAATTTTGTTAAAAACGAGCCTTGAATAATTTACTATAAGAGTATCTTAGACCTTAATCAACCGTTTCAATGCATTAGTTTCAAAAGAAGAGGCAAAGAAACCATTAGCAAAATGGACCCTGGTTTACGTTACCCAGGACAAAATTCTATACCCAAGTAGAAAAAAAAAGACCTCCTCAACATGCTTCCATACATTTCACCAGTATTTCACTAATTCTATAAAGAATAACCTCAAATGAAGCAGATAATACCTACACTGATAACATTCCTGATGAAGCAAATGAAGAGATAGTGCAACTACACAGTTGAAAAAAAAAAAAGAAAGTAAATGTGAAAACCACGAAAAAAATGACAGTTAAAGTATAAATAAATATGAAAATATATATTTAAAATGAAGAAAATAAATCAACGAAACAAACTGCCAGGAAGAAGGGAAAATATAAGTATTAAATAATAAAACTTAGAAAATATTGATTTGTTTTCCATATCAGTTTTTGTTTATTTTTTGTATTATTTTTACTTAATTTGTATTATTACTTACTTGGTTTATGATGAATAAACAATAAAACATAAGTTTTTGTCTTGCTAAATGTTCTTCTATAATTATTTATTAAAACCTGCTACTTTGGTCTTAAAAATCCCCATTATTATTATTAAATATTATTTTTTATGCTTTTTGTTATAGTTTGTGTTATGCGTTAAGCGTGTTAAGTTCATGATATTTGTGCAAATTGTGTTAAGTCCATGTAAGAAAAAGTTTATTATTTTTTTTTATATCACTTATATTGTTTGTTTATATTATTTATTGATTATGTTATTGAGAGAAATAAATATTTAATTGATCCAAAGTATTTAAAATAGTTTTGAGGGATACAATCTTTTAAAAACTGTAAATGTATAGCTCGAACATATTATTTCAATCTTTAAACGCGTTTATCTCAAAACAGTGTTTTAGGACTTAACTCTCTTTACGCACTGAGCACAGAATATAATACCGGAGTGAAATTTCGGAATAGATGACAAAGACATTCGTGTCAATAAAAAATTGGACCGGAATCAAACTGCTACAGTCAAAATTGGAGATAACTACACCGATGAAATCTCCATACAACGAGGAGTCAGACAAGGTTGCATTTTGTCACTAACATTGTTTAATGTTTACTCGGACCAGTTATTTAAAAAGGCACTTGAGAGACAGCCATATGGAATAAAAATCAACGGAGAACTACTTAATGTGATAAGATATGCAGACGATACAGTAATTCTGTCCGATAATATTGAAGGTCTCCAAATTCTGCTTGATCGTATTCACGAGGTAGGAGAGGAAATGGGCATTAAAATAAACTCAAACAAAACCAAATTTTTAGTGTTTAGTCGTGACTCACATCCCGATGCAAAGCTTCAATTAAACGGAGTCCAAGTTGAGAAAGTTCACAAAATGACATATTTGGGAACTGTGATAACGGACCAGCTAGATCCAGACATAGAAATAAAACGTAGAATAGCAATGACTAAAACTACTTTTATGAAAATGAAGTCATTTCTTTGCAATAATCATCTCAGTTTAGAACTAAGAGAAAGAATGGAAGTGCTATGTTTGGTCCGTACTTTTGTATGGTGCAGAAGTGTGGACGCTAAAAGTATCGATCATGAACAAAATTGAAGCATTGGAAATGTGGATTCATAGACGGATGCTGAAGATACCCTGGAGAGCAAGAAAAACTAATGAGGAAGTACTAAGGAAGGTCAACAAAGATAGAGAACTCATAGGCGTAACCAGGATAATCCTAAGGGGGGGTTACAACTACTGGAAAGGGGCGGGTTACAACTACTGGAAGGTCTCCGAGGGGTATGGTGTTAAGCGTATAGGGCTCAAAGTACATCCCAATGGGGGGGCTTATAACTCCCAAACCCCCCTGGTTACGCCTATGAGAGAACTGGTAAAGACTGTTAAACATCGAATAATGTCTTATCTGGGACGTATAGTGAGGGGAAGTCGATATAAAATATTACAACTGATCCTCAAAGGCAAAATAGAGGGCCGTAGATGTGTAGGAAGAAAACAAGTTTCTTGGTTAAAAAACATTCATGAATGGACTCAGATATCAAATGCAGGACAATTATTCCATATTGCAGAAGATCGAGAAGCCTTCGCAATGGTGATCGCCAACGTCGGATAATTCTGATATGGCACGTGAAGAAGAAGAAACATAGATAGTGATCACTATTTGAATAAGTGACAGTTTAAGAAGTATAAGTTACAAGAGAAGATTTTCTTCTTTTTATATTAGGCGTCTTGACCTGTTCTTAACCGATTTTGAGCTTGTATTCGTAGCTGGGATGTTGACTGCCAGCTGTCTCGCCACCTTTTATTGGTCTTTGAAACTCCGGCTATATGGGCTATTCTCTCGCTGTCTATTCTCGGCACATGCTGATTCCACTTTCGTCTTCTCTGTCTTCCCCACCGTACAATGTCTTGTATGTTACAGAGATATTTTATTCTGTCGTTCGGTATTCCGTCTCTTAGTGTTTTCCTTGTTATTGATTTCAAAGTTCTCAGTATCCTCTTGCTTTCTGCTCTGTCACATCTTGTTTGTATCGCGTACGTAATGATCGGTCTTACACTCTTACATATGATTTGTATATACGTACTTTCCCTTGCAGCCTCATATCTTTATTTCTCCAGATGACATTCTTCAGACATCCTGACACGTAACTGGCTTTATTTGCTTGCTTTCGGACGCTGTCTTTAACATTTCTACAACCACATGTCGTTGCTACCCTACGTCGGAGAGTGATAGGAAATAGGTAGTTAACAAGATTTTGGAAACATAAAAGAAATGGTTTCTCTCAGTAAGGAATTGAGAGCAACGCATAGATCCATAGATATAATAACACAATAGATTAGGCCAGGTCCGAAAAATAGGGGCCCAGAGCACGTCAAATAAAATTCTATTTTGCTGACGTCACAAAATAGAATTTCATAATGGGAGAATCGACGGTTGCTAGGCAACGTGACGTCACTAAAATAGAATTCTATTAGGCGTGCTCCCGCACCAGTTCGGGTTGGTGGTCTATCTATCTCTCTTAACCAGCGCTTAGCTTTCTCTCTCTAGCATATGATGGCTGCCGCCTCTGTGTCACTGCCGTTCCATTACTCCCACCTCTTGGTAGATACGCTCACACTCGCACGACAAATAAAGATAGCTAGACCACTGTTCTTTATATTGGCGTTACACCCCGATGCATTAAGTGGCATATCCCTAACCTGATCTATTGTTGACATATCTCTGCATGGATCGCGTGTATATGGTCGCTCCTCCGAAGTAGAACTATTATCCACTAGGATCGTAGAATAGTTATTTATGAAACAGTTCGTGAAGTATGCTTTTTGCACATGCACGCGATGTTTAGAGCACGAGCGTAGCGAATGCTATATATCGCGTAAGTGCGCAAAAAGTACTTCACGCACAGTTTCATCCAATATTTTATCTACGATAAAGAAATAAAAAACTGCAAATCTTCGTCACTGGAATACATTTCTATTCTACAATTTTTAGAACTTTTAGTATTTAATAAAAGTATTTATCTACTCTATCTCATATTATGCATAAGTTTTTAGTTTGTGAAAATTGTCATTATAGATAGCAGTACGTGAAGGGTTTAAAGTGTGCGTGAAGTAAAAATGTATTTTAAATGGGATTTACTTTTTCGCATTGTTTTTTGGCACACTTTCATGTAATCAAATATCCTTAACTTTCGCGTTGTCATGGTGATGGCATGTGAGCAATAAATTACAACAAAAGTTTTGACAGTTTTTGTGGTTTGAAAGAAGTTTAAAATTTAAATGTCAAAGCTCTAAAAATTGAATAATAGAAATGTATTCCAGTGACGAGGAGTTGCAGTATGTTTATTTGTTTATGTTAGATAAAATATTATATGAAACTATGCGTGAAGTATTTTTGCGCACTTACGCGATGTATAGCACTCGCCCCGCTCGTGCTCTAAACATCGCGTGCGTGCGCAAAAATCATACTTCACGAACTGGTTCACTTAGAGTACCTATTATTATTACATTTCACTCACATCACTAGAGGACATCTACAATTTTTACTCACTATTACAATCTATAGATAATATTTATTAACCATATTTTGTGATCGATTTTAGGCTCCACATATAAGAAGATTTTGTTACTGCAATCTTAAAATGGTCTGGACAAAAAGGATTTTTTTTATATTTTCCACTTTATTTCTCAAATCCAGTTGGAGATTTACTACAGACTGCGTAATATATTTGTACCATTATATATTCCTAAAACATGCTCAATCGTACCACTAATTGTGTAGATTTTAGCAATAGAAAATGTGTATAGAATATCAGTACAAATGATTATTACTGGTCCAATTGAAAGAACTGTATCAACAATACAAATTAAAGGGAAAGTCCCAGTGATTGCTGTATACCATAATTAAAAAACTTACGTAGAAGTACCATAGAAGGTAATAAACTTCAATTTGTATAATGGTATAAAATTTATTAAAAACTTTAAAAAAATACATCCAAATGGATTATAGAAAAACATCAGAATGTTTTCGATCTAGCGGATCATCTTCAGTGACATTCTGTGTAGTAATTGGAACTAGCCCACTAGTTGATATATTTATAGTCTTTTAAATTACATAGATAGTTATTAAAATATACTTTTGAAATGCGACACAATGTTGATGTTAATGAGTTTTACTATTACTACTTGAAATCAGTACTTCCCGTAGTAAAAGTAGTACTTCCCTGCTCGAAAAACTGAAGGGGTACTTGTCAAGGCGAATGACACAGCATTTGATCTGTGAATCTTTAGACCCTTCTACCATCTGTTATGACGTGTGCTCTGATAACAGTGCACAAATCTCTTCCATTGCTTCCTGTCCTGTGCCATAGCCTTAGCTTCGTTCCATGATACTCCTTTTTTGCCAAGAATCCTTACCATGACTTCGTTCCACGTCTCTCTCGGTCTTCCTCTACTTCTTTTCACCTGCACCTTCGTTTTCCATATCGTTGTAGCTGGAACCTCTTTCTCACAAAAGAATATAGTGTGACAAATTTGACAAAAAACACATTTTTGGTAATTTACAGGACATTCACATTTGGACCAGTAATAATTAAATAAAGTAATAGTAAGCCATATTGCACTTACATAAAAAACGCACAAAAATGTAGTAGGTGTGCATAGGGTGTAAAACGGTAGGAACCAAACAGTTTTTTTTTGATGTCATAATAAATCCATATTTTTTATAAGTCTCAGATAGTACAGGCATAGAAATTGTTTTAAATATATATACTGGGTTGGGATAAAGTATGGAACCAAGCAAATATCTTTGAAACGAAAAGAACAATATTTATGAAACTTTGCATGCAAGTACAGTGACGCAAAAGGCATATGTTGCCATATTTTTTGTTACTATGACACTTCCGGTTTCACCGGAAATACCCCTAACTTATTTAATTTAAATGGGATACCCTATATATTTTTGCGGATTTTAAAAGAACTTGTTATTTTTAATTCATACATACCAAATTTGGTAGAGAAAAATTGTTAAAACGTGTCTGTAGATAATTTTTTGTATTAATACAACGTAATAGGAAATAAACGAGTACCATCCATACTGTAGACTAAAATTGTTGTTTACATGCACTGCATGACTTATTTGAATTTAGTATAGTAGGTAAAACTGTTACTGAACTAATTGACAGAAATAAGTTGTATTAAAAATGGTTCATTTAAGTGGAAAAGATCGTATTGAAATATTAATGATAATAGGTCATGGTGAATTTTCATTTTTTGGAAGTGAATTTTCCAAATCCATGGATTGGACGTAGAGGATTCATAGAGTGGCCAGCTCGTTCTCCGGACCTCAACCCGTTAGATTTTTTTCTTTGGGTTATCTAAAATTACATGTTTACGTTAGGCGACCAACATGCTTGCAGGATTTGAGACAAAGAATAATAATTGATGAATGTGAACTAATACGTGGAGAAATCTTGTAAAAAGTGACTCACGAATTTATTTATAGGCTTGCACGTTGTCAGGAGGTGAACAGGAAACATTTGAAATTATTTTTTTATTTTTAATATCATTGGTCTAACGTAAATAAATTAACTTTTTAATTATATTTTAATATTTAATATTAATATTTTAATATTTTTTAACTGTAAAGAGATTTATTTCTTGTTTTAATAGTTTTTTCTTTCCAAACTTGGTATGCATGAATTAAAAATAACAAGTTCTTTTAAAATCTGCAAAAATATACAGGGTGTCCCATTTAAAGTAAATAAGTTAAGGGTATTTCCGGTGAAACCGGAAGTGGAGTAGTAACAAAAAATATGGCTTCAGCTGCCTTTTGCGTCACTGTACTTGCATGCAAAGTTTCATAAATATTATTCTTTTCGTTCAAAGGTATTTGCTTGTTTCCATACTTTATCCCAACTCTGTATATTCTGTTAAAACAATTGTAATAAACTTAAAGTAAATACCTTTGAAACGAAAGCTACACTGCGCGTCAGAGAAAACGGGCAGTCCACAAAATTGGTCATTTTTATTTTGATTTACAGGTCATATGACCCGTATGCGCGCCACTGAAGAATATAAAATTCTTAATTGCATGTCAAAAAATGCGCAGTAATTACCTCTTAAAACCTGCCAAATTTCATTTGCATATCTCAACAGGTTTTAGAGCAATAAATAAATCGTCAGTTTGTAAAAAAAAATTCAACATCCTGAATCTCGGAAACGAAGCCTTTGCGGACAGATTATGTTTATAAAGCAAACGGTCATTAGTTTTTATGCAGAATTACCCCTTAAAGTTTGTAGCACTTATTTCGAAACACCCTGTACTGATGACTAACATGGCCAGTTGTTAAAGTACCTAACTCTTTTATTATCCAACATAAGCGAATGAATCAAAAACAGAATTTTAAGAAACCTGAGGCTATAGTTCGGTTTTAATTTCAGTATTTTATAAATGCTAGAATATTCCACAGGGTGTTTGTGCAAACTTTGAGATAAAAAACAGTTTGATTGGTCCACCCAGTATACAATGAAAATTTACCTGTTTAGCAACAATATTATTACAGCGATATTATTAAAAAATAATGCTATTACATATTTAAAAAATAACTTAAAGCGGACAACAAGTTTAGGCAATTCGAGACATCGAAAACGACTAATTTTGTGGGCTGCCCGTTTTCTCTTACGCGCAGTGTACTATATTCATGAAACTATTTCTATGCAAGTACAAATTATATTATAACGCATGTAATGCCATATTTTTGTTACTACTTCTTTATTTCCGGTTTCACCCTTAACTTATTTAATTTAAATGGGATACCTTGTATATTTTAAAGAACTTGTTATTGTGAGTTTATAGGTAAATTTATTTAATAAGAATAATACTTAAGGTGATACAGTAGCGATCAACAGGTAGCCAAAACGCGTTCCAAGATTGCGGCTGTAATTTTGAATATTTTTCGAGATATTTGGTACACGTATTCGTAATATAATAAAGAATGGCGGTACAGAGCCTAATTTGAAAAATATATTAATATGTGGAAATTACTCTGTAATTAAATACAATATTAAAAAAACGAGCCTGTACCGCCATTAAGAAGAACAAAAAAATACACTTTCTTCAAATAAACTTTTTTATCCGATGCCTAGATTTTGTGTCATTTGGGAACTACTAATGAAATAAAAAATTTTAGTAGTTCCAAAATGACACAAAATCTAGGCCTCGGATAAAAAAGTTTATATGAAGAAAGTGTATTTTTTTGTTCTTCTTAATGGCGGTACAGGCTCGTTTTTTAATATTGTATTTAATTACAGAGTAATTTCCACATATTAATATATTTTTCAAATTGGGCTCCGTACCGCCATTCTTTATTATATTACGAATACGTGTGTCAAATATCTCGAAAAAATATTCAAAATTACAGCCGCAATCTTGGAACGCGTTTTCGCTACCTGTTGATCGCTACTGTTTCCTCTTAAAAAAAATATTTCAAATGTTCAACATTTTTGCAGCAAATCTTGACACTTTGTAAGTTTATTAATGTATTTACTAGTCAAATGAGAATATACTCCTGTTGTAGGATGTTTTTTGTATTAAAGAAATAAAACGACAACACTCACTTTCAAGCTGAAATGAAAAGCCGTCTTGGTGATAGATAGAAAGATGTTACAAACAGAAAAATAACAGATTACTCAGAAAATACAAGGAAATGAAACCTCCGACGCGAGACGTAAGAAACATTGATTAATTACTTATTACTATTAGGAAACTTTGTATAGAACATTCTCAGTAATAACAAATAATATATTGAGACATTGCTAATAGGCGAGCGGGAGATACCCCTAAAATGACCAGGTACTGACCACGGAGAGGTGAATGGCTAATTTTAATCATACTTTATATATTTGAAGGTGCTGAAAACGAAAATGAGGTTTATTTTGAATTTTATGTGGGGGAACATTGTCAAAATCGCAATTTTAACGTAAAAATGAAAAAAAAAAGAAATCACGTTTTGCTGCGTTTACCTCGTTACAACTCAGTTCCCTTTTAATATTTTTTGCTGAAATTTTTACAGTATATATTTCTCACCCTTCTTAAGAGAACGGTACATATTTCAAGCTTTCAGTCTTATTTTAATAAAAGTTATGAATTTTTTAAAGTGAAAGGTGCAGATTTCTGAATTGCAAAGTTCAATCGCAAAAGTTAAGCGACGAAGTTTGAAATTTAGCTTTTTATTCACGTGTATGTTAAAGTATAGAGTACAAAGAAGTTTTTTGGAAAGCTTTAGATCAAAATGTTAGAAAAAAAAATGTTGCAACTTTTATTATCGACATCAGAAATCCCCAATATAACGGTTATTTTTCGAGATATTGACCATGGGTGGTGAAAGGCTAATTTTGGTCTTAGATTATGTTTCTGACGGTGCTGAAAACGAAAATGAAATTTATTTTAAAGTATAGAGTACAAAGAAGTTTTTTGGAAAGCTTTAGATCAAAATGTTAGAAAAAAAAATGTTGCAACTTTTATTATCGACATCAGAAATCCCCAATATAACGGTTATTTTTCGAGATATTGACCATGGGTGGTGAAAGGCTAATTTTGGTCTTAGATTATGTTTCTGACGGTGCTGAAAACGAAAATGAAATTTATTTTAAATTTTATTTGGGAGAATATTGTCAAAATCGTAATTTTACCATAAGAATAAAAAAAGTGAAATCACGTTTTTTTTGCGTTTAACTCGCTACAACTCTGGTAGATTTTAATATTTTTTTCTAAGGTTTATACACTATATGTTGCTCACTTTTTTGAAGACAACGATATCTGTTTTAAAATTTTAGTCTTATTCTAGTAAAAGTTATGAATTTTTTAAAGTACCAAGTGCAGATTCGTGACTTGCAAAGTTTAATCGCAAAAGTTGAGAGGCAAAATTTAAAATTTACCTAATTAATCACATTTATGTTAAAACATAGAGTACAAGGAAGCTTTCTGAAAAGTTTTAGGTACAAATGTTTAATAGAAAAAAAAAAGGCGCAACTTTAATATAGACGTTATACATCCCTGAAATAACATCTATTTTTCGAGATACTGACCATGGGAGGTGAATGGCTAATTTTGGTCTTATTTTATATTTTCGATGGTGCTGACGATGAAAAAGTGGTTTATTTTGAATTTTATGTGAGGGAACATTATCAAAATCGCAATTTTAACCTAGAAATGAAAAAAAAAGTGAAGTCACGAATTTTTACGTTTAACTCACTACAACTCTGTTCCATTTTAATATTTTTTTCTAAAATTTCTACAGCATATATTTCTCACCTTTGTGAAGACTATGAAAGTAAAAGTCTTTCAGTCTTTTTTTTTTATAAAAGTTATGAATTTTTAAAAATAAAAGGTGCAGATTCGTGAATTGCAGAGTTAAATCGCAAAAATTAAGTGACAAAATTTAAAATGTATCTATTTGATTTCGTTTATGTTAAACCATAGAGTTAAAAGAAGTTTTATGGGGAGCTTTAGGTCTAGATGTGTTATAGAAAAAATATGGTGCAACTTTTCATTTTAAGAAAAACATGGTTTAACTTTTTTTATTTGTAGGGCAATATTGCGATTTTGACAATGTTCTCCCACCTTAAATTCAAAATAAACTTGACTTTTGTTTTCAGCTCCATCAAAAACATAAAGTAAGACCAAAATTAGCCATTCACCACCAATCATCAGTATCTCGAAAAATTAGCGTTATTTTGAGAATTTATAACGTAGATGTTAAACGTTGCACCATTTGTTTTCTATAAAACATTTTGTTCCAAAACTTTCCAAAAAACTTCTTTGTTCTCATGTTTTATTTTTGAATTTAATTTAAAATCTATATTTCAAATTTTGTCAGTCAAATTTTGGGATTAAACTTTGTAATTCACGAATCTGCACCTTGTACTTTAAAAGATTCATAACTTTACTAGAATAAGACTAAAAGCTTAAAGCAGAAACCATTGTCTTCAAAAATGTGAGCGACATGTAGTGTACAAACTTTAGAAAAAAATATTAAAACGGACCAGAGCTGTAGCGAGCTAAACGCAAAAAAACGTGATTTTTTATTTTTTTTATTTTTAGGGTACAATTGCAATTTTGACAATATTCCCCCAAATAAAATTTAAAATAAATTTCAATTTCGTTTTTGTCACGGTCAAAAACATAATCTAAGACCAAAATTAGCCATTCACCACCCATGGTCAGTATCTCGAAAAATAAGCGTTATATTGTGGATTTCTAATGTCGATATTAAAAGTTGCACTATTTTTTTTTCTATAAAGCATTTTGATCTAAAACCTATCAGAAAACTTTTTTGTACTCTCTACTTTAACATAAACGTGATTAGGAAGCTAAATTTTAAACTTCGTCACACAACTTTTGCGATTAAACTTTGCAATGCACAAATCCGCACCTTTTCCTTTGAAAAATTCATAACCTTTGTCTTCAGAAATGTTAGAGCTATATACTGTAAAAATTTCAGAAAAAAATATTAAAATGGAACAGAGTTATAGCGAGGTAAAAGCAAAAAAATGTGATTTATTTTTCTTTATTTTTAGGTTAAAATTGTGATTTTGACAATGTTCCCCCACATAAAATTCAGAATAAACTTCATTTTCGGTTTCAGCACCCTCGAGAATATAAAGTTTGAATAAAATTAGCCATTCACCCCTCCGTGGTCAGTATCTCGAAAACTAAGCGCTTTTTTAAGGGTGTCCCGCTCGTGTATAAATCATCGTAGCAAGGAACATAAATAATAACAATCTTAATAGTGTAAATTATACACTAAAAAACTGAAACACAAAAAAAATTGTAAAAAGGGGTATTTGTATGGACAAAAGGACATGCCGGTATACTGGGTAAGGTGAAAGTGGACTGGTTGGCCAAAGATTCAATAACAAAAGGTGAGATCTTAACTCAGATCTTATGGACAGATGCAATAAATGACGTCAAAGCAGAATAAATAAAATATGGAAAAACCAATGGAACAATATTTCAACCATGTCCAAAAATTCATATTTTTCTTTACATCAAGAACTTCGCCACCTGAATGTATATTTTTATTAACTAAGTTGTCATGAACTGAAAATAATTAAATTACTCATCAACTACTTAAAAGAAACAAATATAGTCATTTAAATGCAACAAAGTACAAAAATATGGATTTATTCTACTGAGACTCTGTTGTAAAAAGTTCTATGAATTTAAATAGACTAGATATGTGTGCCAATATATTGATAACATAATACCTAAAATGGCGATAATAAAAATAATATATTTATGTGAAAATACTGTCCAGTCTTTACTATAGGTTTGTAATATAAAATGATAATTTTTTTATAGCCTTTTTTATTTTCTTACGCCATTGAATAATATATATTTTTGTTCAGACAATTTTATTATATTATGTAATACAATTACCTCAGGAAATTGTACTATAATATTATAATTTATACCTACAGTGCTGAGTTCCCTAATAGTCCTGTCGCCAGGGGGGTACAACGGCCTCCTTTATTCAGATGTACTTACCCAAGTCTTTTTATGTATTTATACTATTTTAGCTACAATTTTAGTTTGAAATTAAATTTATTTGAAGTTTCGATTTGACGTTTATTTGTGTCAGCCTAATCGAATTACATGGAACATTAAAATAAAATGCTTTTCGACGTCGTACGTGTAATTATTGTGACTAAACTCAACTAGCCACGTATAAGAAATAACTTTATCTCGTTAGTCCAGAAAGCCACTGCGCATCCGCTAGGAAAAATCTTCCGATTCGAATTTTTTGAACAATCTTACTCAAAAAGGACCCCTTTTAACAAATTTGCATGTTGCCAGGACCAAAAGTGGGTCAAAAATTTTTTAAACGTTTTTTTTTTGTTTTTTTCTTAAAATTATTTTTCTTGCATGGAACAAAGTTTTTTTAGGTTTTTTGGATCATTCCAAACAGAAAAGGTCTTTAGTGACTTTTCTCTAAAGTTGATAGTTTTTGAGATATAAGCGATTAAAAATTGAAAAATTGCGAAATCGGCCTTTATTAACCTTCAAAAACTATGTGAAAAACTGAAAATTTGAATGTTGGCAAGGTAGGTAGATATTCTTTAAACATCGATTGATGAAATCCCGAAGAGTATTTTGCAATACAATATTCAAAATTCCTTTGTTTTTTAATTGCTAATCAAGCGTGCGCGACACTATTTTCCACCGTTACATGTGTATACAGTATGGTGCAAATGAAAGGAATAAATTCGTTATTTCGTAAACCGGCGACTATAAGGAAAAATACCGAAACAGGTCGATTTTTGTTTTTAAGTTATGATATTGTGTCATATATGGTATACTAGTGACGTCATCCATCTGGGCGTGATGACGTAATCGATGATTTTTTAAATGAGAATAGGGATCGTCTGCTAGCTCATTTGAAAGGCTCTTCAATTCTCTATTCAGTAATATAAACATTAACATAATTATTTATACAGGGTGTCCAAAAATTTTTTATTAAATTAAATTATTTGATCAAAAAAGAAGTAGAAGGACACCCTGTATAAATAATTATGTAAATGTTTATATTACTGAATAGAGAATTGAAGAACCTTTCAAATGAGCTAGCACACGACCCCTATTCTCATTTAAAAAAATCATCGATTACGTCATCACTCCCAGATAGATTAGGTCACTAGTATACGATATATGCCACAATACCATAACTTAAAAATAAAAATCGAACTGTTTCGGTATTTTTCCTTAAAATCGCCGGTTTACGAAATAACGAATTTCTTCCTTTCATTTGCACTATACTGTGGGTATAAAATAGTGTCGCGCACGCTTGAATAGCAATTAAAAAACAAAGGGGTTTTGAACACTGTATTGCAAAAAACTCTCCGGAATTTCATCAATAGATGTTTAGAGAATATCTACCTACCTTGGCCACATTCAAATTTTCAGTTTTTCACATAGTTTTTGAGGGTTAAAAATGGCCGATTTCGCAATTTTTCAATTTTTAATCGCTTATATCTCAAAAACTATCAACTTTAGAGAAATGTCACTAAAGACCTTTTCTGTTTGGAATGATCCAAAAAACCTAAAAAAAGCTTTGTTCCATGCAAAAAAAAATAATTTTAGGAAAAAAACAAAAAAAAACGTTTAAAAAATTTTTGGCCCACTTTTGGTCCTGGCAACATGCAAATTTGTTAAAAGGGGTCCTTTTTGAGTAAGATCGTGCAAAAAATCCGAATCGAAATATTTTTCCTAGCGGATGCGCAGTGGCTTTCTGGACTACGTACTAATATCTCACAACTTATTACATGTTTTCCATCTTTTGCGTTATTTTGCCGTTTATTATAGTCCTGTCGCCAACGGGGGTACAACGGCCTCCTTTATTCAGATGGACTTACCTAAGTTTTTTATGTATTTTGACCCGTAGAACACGAATTTTTTGAGTAACAGTTGATCTGGATGTCGATAAGATTGTTATAAACAAAGAACTTGAGGAATTACATAACAGCGATTTTTCGCAAAACAAAAAATTGCAATTTTTGAACCCGAATAACTTTTGATTAAAAAATAAAATAGTAATTCAGCTTACCGCATTTGAAAGTTCCAGTCAAATTCTATCCGTTTTGATTATTTGTATTGCTAAAAATTAATTTTTTTACTGTCAAACAAAGCTATAAAAACATATCTTTTGAGTGATGTTTTCAATGCATCTCTCATTTAAAATCGAACAAGTAGGCGTGCCTACAAACAGCGATTTCTACGCAGCATGCTTTAAAACGCATGCATTGGGCACGGGAAACACTATTTGTTTATAGCTTTGTTTGACAATAAAAAAATTAATTTTTAGCACTGCAAAAAAATCTAACCCGATATAATTTGACTTGAGCTTTCAAATGCGGTAAGCAGAATTGCTATTTTATTTTTTATTTAAAAGTTATTCGGGTTCAAAAATTGCAATTTTTCGATTTTTTGAAAGTTTACCCACGTTTATCTCGAGAACTATACATCCTACGAAAAAACTTGTAAGAACATTTTGCTTAGAATGACCCAAAAAATACAAAATAACGTTTTGTTTTACGAAAAATCGCTGTTATGTAATTCCCCAAGTTCTTTGTTTATAACAATCTTATCGACATCCGGATCAACTGTTTACGGGTCAAAATATATAAAAAAAAACTTAGGTAAGTCCATCTGAATAAAGGAGGCCGTTGTAACGCTTTGACGACAGGATTATAATATACGGCAAAATAACGCAAAAGATGAAAAACATAATATAGAACGTTGTGTGATAGTACGAGATAAAGTTATTTATTATACGTGGCTAGTTGACTTTAGTCACAATAATTACACATTCGGCGTCGAAAAACATTTTATTTTAATGTCCCATGTTATTCGTTTCGGCTGACACAATAAACGTCAAATCGAAATGGAAACGTCAAATAAATTTAATTTCAAACTAAAATTATAGCTTATTAAAGCAGATTGTGTAATGGTCGACAGTTATTCCTGAGCGAGAAAAGTTTTTACCTTTGTTGTATTTATCCTATATTAACTCGAAATTTTAGGTGAAAAAGATATTTTTTCTTTATTTTCGAGACGATGAGCTGACCAAGTACCCAAGTAGGTGGTGGCCAATAATCCGAAGAAGAAGAAGACATACATAACATAATAAAACTAAGCTACAGTCGGAAAAATTAAAGAATACTCATGAACGATCACATCAATCACTTATTTTGTATTTGCTATCTTTTTCTATAACAGACGTTTGTTATTTATGAAAAAGACAGCAAATACAAAATAAGTGATTGAAGTGATCGTTCATGGGTATTCTTTCATTTTTCCGACTGTACGAAGGACAACAAGGAAGAAAGTCATACATATAATTTATGACTGAAGTCAACTAGCTACTAGCTATTAAGCTAAGATCTCATCTAAAGGTGAAAAACTCTCGATAGTGGTAATGTTATTTAAAATAATTAAAGGTTTCTACCGAAATTTTCCCACCTCTACTAGTTTCATCTGTTTTTATTTCACAGCGTATAATGTTTTCCATGTTTTGCGTTATTTTGCGGTTATTAGCGCACTCATCACTGTATAACAAGTAATAAAAGATAGTATACTTAGTATTTACTTATAATAAAAATGCGATCTCTATACTTAAATTATTAAACGAGTCCTTTTTGCTTGTTGTTCACAAAGAAAAGTTGTACATAATTGAGAATCGTCACTTTTTCGTCACTGTTTCATAAAATATAAAAATCGTGAGATACCAATTAATAGCAACCAATAAGGACTGTAACAAAAATTAAACTCACAGTTCGATTTATTTACACTATTTATTTATATTTTGTTGCCTAGATTCTAAAGATTCTAAAAACTACTCATTGAAAAATTTCTCTGTATACCGAATACCGTCTCTGTATACATTGCACTGTGAAGCTACCACTCCTATTGGTTTACAGCATTCTCCAACTCCTTGCGACTCCAAGCCTCCATTCTTCTCTGTTTATACATAGACCTGGAGAGATTTCTCTTTCCTCTAGTTCTTTTTCAATTCCATCCCTCCAGCTTCTTTCGGCCTTTTTCTTTTCTTCTTCTTTGCGGTATCCACGTCAAAATCTGTTTAGGGATCCTATTATTTGGCATTTTCTGTACATGGCCGTACCATATTAGTTGTTTTGTTTTTATGTCATCAATTATTGTATGCGTGACTCTCATTATTTCTCGTATTCTCTCATTTGGTATCCGATCTCTTCTTAATTTGCCTACTGGTCTTCTCTAGAGGCCCATTTCAGTTCTTAGTAACATTTTAACTTCACTACCATAATATTTATGTGATTACACTTTTATACAGGGTGTTTCATTGGGAAACGGAAATACTTTAATGGTGAATAGAGGTCACCGAGCCGGTTCTAGATATAGTACATTTTTTGGCCTAGCGACTTTTATAACCAAGTTACAGGGTGTTTTATCGATTTTGCCCATTTCTTTCCTAAGCCATAACTTTAGAACCATCCTGTATATTTTTTTGATATTGGGTACACATATGTCTCATTCAAAACCCAAACGACCGACATACTAACCATAAGAAAAATCCAGGTCCGGATTAACAAAAAAATATAAAGTAATTGTGATCTTAAAACAACACCCTGTATATTCAAATTTTGAAAATCTCTTTGCATATTTGAAAAGAGCACAAAAAAGTAAGTTTAATGGTTCGCTTCAATTTTTCGGCCAGACAATTTTATGACTTAAATTTTGAAATTATATTGAATTTTTTAAGAACTTTGACATTAAAAAGCAGATATTAATTTTTAGTTATAAACTATTAAAGTTAATGAATAAATACTCATTTTAAAAATAATCAATACATATTTAACACATTGGAACGACACAATTACTAATGACAAGAAAAATCCAGGTCCGGATTAAGACAAAAATACAAAGTAATTGTGACCTTGAACCAACACCCTGTATATTGAAATTTTAAAAATTTGTCTGCGTATTTTAAAAGAGCATGAAAAACTGTGATTAAAGGCTTATTTTAATTTTTTCGCCGTTGATTTAATTACATCAATTTGAAGTTATATTGAAATTTTAAAGAACTCTGAGATTAAAAACCAGGTATTGTTAACTTTTAATAATAATTTAATGTTAATGAATCAATACTTATTTTAAAAATACTTAATACTTATTTACTACGCTGGCTTCATATATTCTCTGTATTTGTAGCTATATGCACATCATTAAAAATTAGAATTGCGAGAATTGTGATATTTTAATGATTTAGTAAAGAATTAAAAAAACTGCTATATTTAATAAAACAAAGTTTCGTTACAATTCAACAATTTAACATAAATTAAAAATATTTGAACTATAACAGTTGCTCGAAATGTCCGCCATTTTGTTCGATGCATTTCCTTGCTCGTTTTAAAATATTCCGAATCGATTTTCTAAGTACACTGGGATTGTTCTTCATTTTTCTTGTAGCTTCTTGTGACCTTGACAGAATTAATCAATATGATTTCAATATTGCCGTAATTAAATTATCTGCGCAAAAATTTGACCTGCACCTCTTAACGCAGTTTTTATGCTCTTTTAAAATACACAAACAAATTTTCAAAATTTCAATATACAGGGTGTTGTTTCAAGGTCACAATTAATTTATATTTTTTTCTTAATCCGTACCTGGATTTTTCTTGTCATTAGTAATTGGGTCGTTCCAATATGGTAAATAAGTATTGATTATTTTTAAAATGAGTATTTATTCATTATAACTAAAAGTTAATAATATCTGCTTTTTAATGTCAAAGTTCTTAAAAAATTCAATATAATTTCAAAATTAAAGTCATAAAATTGTCTGGCCCAAAAATTGAAGCAAACCATTAAACTTACTTTTTTGTGCTCTTTTCAAATATGCAAACAGATTTTCAAAATTTCAATATACAGGGTGTTGTTTTAAGGTCACAATTACTTTATCATTTTTTGTTAATCCGGACCTGGATTTTTCTTATGGTTAGTATGTCGGTCGTTTGGGTTTTGAATGAGACATATGTGTATCAAATATCAAAAAAATATACAGGGTGGTTCTAAAGTTATGGCTTAGGAAAGAAATGGGCAAAATCGATAAAACACCCTGTAACTCGGTTATAAAAGTCGGTAGGGCAAGAAATGTACTATCTCTAGAACCGGCTCGGTGACCTCTATTCACTATTAAAGTATTTCCGTTTCCCAATGAAACACCCTGTATATGGTATTGTATATGAGCTGTTTGTTCACTTTAGATATTGTTTGGTCGCACAGAATGCTGTTCATCATGGATACACCTTTTCTACTCTGTATGTTTCTGTCTTTTTTAATAGCATCTTACTTCCATCATCCACGAGTTATCCTCGTATACTTGTATTCATTACAGTGTTTAATTTTTACCCCATTGTCTAATGTAATGAACTGCTTTGGTCTTTCAATACACATGGCTTCAGTTTTATTAATTTTGACTTCAAGACCCCATTTGTTACATTCTTCTATTAACTTCCGTATCATGTAACTCAAGTCGTCATGATCTCGAGCAATCAGAATTTGGTCCTCAGCGAAACATAAAGTGTCTAGTGTTGTCTCGTCATTGAGAGGGATTTCCATACCAGTACATTCTCTTTTCCACAGCTTGAGTGCTTGTACCAAATAAATTTTAAAAAGAGTAGACGAAATACAACAACCCTGCTTCAGTCCTTTCGTGACCTTAGATCCCTCAGACATCCTTAATCTAGTTTTAAATTTTTGCATTAGTTCCATTATAAAGACTTTGGATTGCTTTGATAAGACCATATTTAATGTTGGTTTGCTATAAAGTTGACCATAGTTTGCTGAGGGGCACACTGCTAAATGATTTTTGTAAGTCTACGTACACCAGGTGAACTTCTTTATTGACGGCTGTTTTCTCTCAATAACTTGCTTAACAACGTGAACCTACAGCTCTTAAAATGTCTCGAACTACCTCACGACATCTCTTAATTCTTCTTTCATTGGCTTGTCGATATCATCAAATTCCAAACCTCTTTAGGTCCTCATGGCGCGTCATGGCCAAGGTGTATCCATAATCTCACATTTTGTGTGTCAATCCTTCACGCGGTTCTCTGTTAAAGGCTTTGTTTACATCCAGGAAGGCTGCTCATGTATATTTTTTGTCATTGGATCCAGCTGCTATGCACTCTGGAAATCTGAGTACTTGTAGTTTGCTGAAATGTTTGTTCTGAATACGAATTGTTTCTGGGATTACTTCCAGCCTGCCTGTCTTTGATTGAAGTCTAGTTTGGATAAACCGCTCTACTATCTTGCAGAATTCTGGAAACAAGCTAATCGGCCTGTAATTTTGCGGAAATATGTGTCTTTAGTGGATTCGGTAACATAATTACATAGTTAGGCTTCCTTCCATCGGTTTGAGATAAGCCTATATCTTCGTATAGTCTTTAATTTATCATTAATACCTGTTTTGATTTCAAATTATTTATTTTATTAAACCCTTCTATCAAAATAAATTGGCAAATTAATATTTCATGATGCCTGAAAAGCGAATATTCAATTAATAATGTATATTACTGAGTTTAATTAAGTTATCAAAGTTTATCCAAATTTATTATACCTACAGTTCAATATTTCGAATTATGCCATAAACATTCCCATTCAATATTTTGGATGAAATTGTAAATATTTCGAACAAAAAGCGTATGTTATTGTATGAGTTGAACTTTTACACTGTTTAATTATTCATTGCTCACCTTTGGCGAATGAAAAATGTTTTATTATTAATAAAAATATTGCCATTGGTCATTAATTTTGCTGTTACTGGTATTAAAAAACATAGAAGCCTTGGGTCTATTATATTTACATAGGGTTTGAATTATTGTTTTATTATGATTTATATACTTCAATTTGTCAACTGTCACTTGTAAGAAGAATAAAAAATGATCACTGGGAACGTTTTTTGAAAGAAATGGATCATGATTTTATGGTCTGTAAAAGAAAATGTTGCGCTTTATAAGAGGTCAAAGAACGGAGGTGAAGGAACTAATAGAACCAAAACACATAGAAAGGAATGGATACATAGACTATCTAAAAAAGTTCTATGCAGAGAAAGAACAAATGATGCTAAAAGCGGAAACACCAGAAAGTACCACAAATGAAGAAGTTAATACATGTAAGTACACATAAAGTTCCAAAAACACTCCAGAAGCTGAAGAACAGAGAAACTGTAGGTAAAAGTAGAATACCAAACAAATTTCTGAAATATTGTGGAACAGCAATGAAAAAAAAATTAACAACAGTAATTAACAAAGTTATGTAACACAATAAAATACCAGAAAAATGGAGAACTAGCGAACTAATTGTACTATTCCAAAATGGATATAAAAAAACAGCAAGAAAACTACAGAGGTACAAACTTCTATACCCTCAAAACTTACAACTAAAATTTTACAAGAATTAATGAATCAGAGTATTATTTTAGCAGATGAACGACACATTTTTCGTACTAGAGGATCATGTACTGATGCAATTCGTCATAAAGCAAATTACTGAGAAACCACTAGCAGTAGAGTAATATGGACCAGCATTTATTTATGTGTCTGATTAACTTGGACAAAGTAAGACTCAAAGATGTAATTCATCTTCTGTATAATAGAGATGCTTCTCTAAGTATCAAAAAAACTGTTAAAAACATCTACCAAAACAACAAAATCGAAGTCAGAATAGGTGGACAACTTACAGAAACTGTAGACGAAGGCAGCGGAATAAGACAGGGTGACTCATTGAGCCATATGCTTTTCAATTTAATCATGAATGAAATTATCAAAAGTGTCAACAAAAGAAGAGTATATAAAGTGGGAAACACACAAGATAAATTACTTTGTTACGCAGATGACACAATATTGACAGCTCAAGTTGAAGGTAGTCTGCAAGGACTAGTCCACAGATTCAACATAAGGCCAAAAGAATTTAATAGGACAATCTCAACTCAGAAAACCAAAACAATAGTAATTAGCAAAGAACCAATCAGATATAGAACAGAAATTGATGGCATCAGCATTGAATACTTAATGAAAATAAAATACCTTAGAATTACACTGTCCAGCTATGAAAACCTGGACAAATAATTGAGAGATCAGGTATGAAAACCAAACAGACTGGCAAGATGCCTTAATACCTGCCTAACACTATATGGTGAAACCGACATATCTGAGCTAAAGTTAAGAATATATAAAGCCACTGTAAGACCAATAATGACACATGCATCAGAAACAAGACATGACACAGCCATAACAAAAAGATTACTGGAGACAGCAGAGACGAGAGTACTGAGAAAGCTTACAGAAAGTACGCTGAGAGATCGAAAGTCGGGTTAAAACATAAGAATAAAATGTTACGTAGAGTGTATGAATGAATGGGCACTTAATACAAAAAAAAAGAGAATGGAATAATCACATAAGTAGAACGGGGGAGACTCGTATGATCAAGATGGATATAAATCACCTATCGGCAGAAGAAGTATCGAACGACCACACAAAAGATGAAGTTGCAACCTTCCATAGAGATATTTATTCACCAATGAATAAGCAGAATTGCTTATAAAGTGAAGAAGAGGTATAGATACGCAAATTGGGGCATCACAGGGATCATTACAAACATTCCCAGAATATTATGTTTTAGTTCATCAGATTTCTCAAATATGTAGGTAGTTTTAAAAGCTCAACTCATGTACAAAACAATAATACACAGCTCCCAGAGAGAACCATGGCCGATGATAAACACTGTTGTCCGTCGTACACCACCTAAACTTAACGCAGACAGGATTTCTCTCACCAGCAATGGTTTCACTCCGGGAGCTCTACATAGTCGTAATTTATTGTAATTCGTCGATATTTTTATTTCGATGTTCGTCTTACATATTGGATAAAATAGGGTATATGGCCTAGTGTAGATTTAAAACCAGTCCTTTATCTGTGGACCAATATTTAACCGAGATTATAAAATAAATAGGTACAGTCGATGTCAATTGTACTGTTTTGTAAAATCGTTAGATTTGAATTTTAAAGTTATATGTATTTCAAATATTGTATTTTGAAAAAATTATATTCTCTTCTATTGTGATAAAGCAAAAGCTATATTTTACCACTGCCTTTAGACAATATTTTGCATCAAGTGTAATATTGGTTGCCTACAACTGGTAAACGTTTTTTAAACTCTCAAAAGTATACTTATGTTTAAATTAATTTTTCGGAGACTTTAAATTAATACATTTAAGAATATTTGGGATTTATTATACATGCTAAAATTCTGCAGTTATTTTTATATATAAAACTTTTTCCTAAAAGAATACAAAGTTTTCTCATTGAATATTATACGATTAGGTATCAGAGCTACATCGGCTTCTTGTGAAGTAGAGGACAGAGGTGGCATTGATAGAAATTCAAAGCTCTGTATGAAAAGTTTTTTAGTATTTATTAAAGATATACATACATTAGGCACCTAACCAATATAGTCTAAGCTCGCACTGCAGAATCACTACGTCCATAAGTTATACTAAAATCACAATAAAGATGCACTAGAAATAAACAAATCAAAACACGTTGAATGCTACGGAGGAGCACTCCCAAATCATGATTTACAATGTATATACAGGGTAAATCCCAAATCATGATTTATAAAGTTTATACATTGTAATTCAGGATTCGGCAGTGCTCCTCGTAACATCCAACCTGTCTTTGTTTGTTTATATCTAGTGCATCTTTATTGTGATTTTAGTGTAGTTAATTAAAATAACATTATTATATAAATTTAAGAATAGGAAACAAGATTGATAACAGGTTGTCAGTCAAAAATTAGCCGCAAATGTTTTAATTAAATTAATAATTCATTTTTGAAAAAAAAATTGTTCGTGACGTAGATGCATGTTTTTTATATCAAGTTAAATCTAATTTTTTTCTAGTACGATGATATAAGGTTGTCTGTGAAAAATGGCCTCAAATTAGGGTTGGCAGCTGTTAAAAACGAAAGGTATCAGACATAAAGTGAAAGAAAGATAGCGCACAACGCCAATGGTTTGACCAGGTTGAGAATATTTGATGGCGAATGTGAGTTGCTAACATAGACATAATAATAATTGACTAGGTAAGGTATATGGGCCGCTCTGTGAATTGAGGTGTAACGCCAATATCAAGAACGTCATTGGCCAACATTCACTTTAAGCAGTCTAGCCATCTTTGTCACATGCGTAGGATTTCTCGGTAAAAGAGGTAGATATACCACCAATCGACTGCCTGCAAGTTACACTATTATGCTTAGTATGCCTTGTCTATTCTGATTATGTCTATGGTTGTTAAGCAGTCATTTTGTCAAATCAGTGGCGTTGCGCGCTATCTTTAAATATTATTGTGTACTAAGTTTACAACTTAAATTGACATATGTCAAAATAACTGAAGACAAATATATCTCATAGAAAACAGAATGAATCAGACTAAGACTTTCAATTAATCGATGCTAAAAAGTACAAACGGCGTAAAGAAAATACCCTGAACATTATGGAATGAACTAAATACATACATACATAATCGATTGCCTCTTGTACCATCATAGGTGTCAAGAATTCCTGCTTTATATGATACTCTCTGCAAATTTACGCCACTTCTTCCTATCTGCTGCTAAAACTTTTGCTTCTTGCCACGATGTTCCTCTTTTCTTAAGTATTTCATTTACACTAGTATTCCACCTTTTCCTTGGTCTACCCCTCGTGCTTTTGCCCACTACTAAATATTCATCAATAAAAGAAATAACTCAGAAGATAAAACTGTCCGTTTTTATTGCAATATATAGGCCGATGCTGACATATGGCTGTGAAGCATGGGTGCTAATACAATAGAAAAAAGAATGGGTTAGAAGCGGTTCAAATGCAATATCTAATAAAATAGGTGTGACGAAGAGACAAATTAAGGAATGAAATCATTTGGACAGACCTGAATATTAAATCAAACACAATTCATAGATGGAAGACAACTTGGCTGTTTAAGGTACTTGCTTAAAATTAACATTTAGTGAGAAACGAGATCAAAAAGAAACAGCAGTGGAAGACATAAAAATTAAGATAAATTGACGTATTGTGGAATGCTTACTGTAGATTCCCCATACCTATCCAATTAAGATCACATTGTAAGAAATCAGATAAATTACATTTTAGTCAAATCCAGATATAAAAACACTATAAAGTCTGTGAAAACATAACCCGGAGCTGACATAAATTCAGATCATAATCCATTAGTAGGCGTAATAAAAAAATAAAACTGAAAAAGATCCAAAAACAAACAAATATACCACGATTTGATGTCTCAAATATAGAAGAAGAACCTGTATGTCAGAGGCTAAAAGAATAAATAAATGATAACTTCAAGAAAATCAAACAAGACATGATAAAAACAACAGATGTTAATGACAAATGGAGCATGATACAAGAAACGTGAGTAGAGGCAGGACAGAAGATATTACCCACAAAAATAATAAAAAACAGAGATGGATGACTTCAGAAATCCTAGAGCTAATGAAGGAAAGAAGGAAACATAAAGGCAGGAGTAAGGTACAATACAAGGAAATCCAGAGATTAATAGGAAAGAAAATAAAAGAGGCCAAATCCACCTGGCTGGCAAATCAATGTAGTGAAATAGAAGATTATTCTAAAAAAGTATGATAGCTTTAATATGCACAAGAAAATAAAGGAAATCACAAATACACAGCGAAAAAAGAAAGATTGCCTTCTTAAAGACATAACTGGAAAAATTATTATAGAAGTCAAAGAGAAATTAAAAAAGTGGAAGACATACATAACAGATCTGTATGAGGATAATAGACAAGAACCGGAAGAAATCGACAGCGAAACGGGACCAGAGATCATAATGGAGGAAATCGAACAAGCAATACGAAACGCAAAAAACGGAAAAACTGTAGGTTCAGACAAAATACCTGCGGAATTACTGAAGTGTCTAGACGATGAAACTCTACCGGTACTACTGGATCTGTTTATTGAAGTATATAAAACCGGAAAAATCTCTCAGGAATGGTTGGTGTCCACCTTTGTAACAATACCAAAAACAATATATGCCAAAGATTGTTCGGACTATAGGACAATATCACTAATAAGCGAGCCATACCCTCAAAATATTTCTAAAAGTGATTCATGGAAGATTATACAGAAAACTAGAATATGATATGGATGATACCCAATTTGGGTTCCGCAAAGGAATTGGAACAAGAGAGGCATTGATTGCGTTTAATGTCCTCTCTCAAAGATGCTTAGATATGAACCTGGATATTTATTGCTGTTTCATCGACTTCGAAAAAGCGTTCGACAGGGTCCGACATGAAAAACTAATAGAATTATTGAAAAACAGAGATATAGACAGATTAGATTTATGAATTATCATCAATCTGTATTGGAATCAAAAGGCCAATATAAATATAGAAGAAAAAGAATCCGAGAATATTGATATAAAGAGAGGAGTACGACAGGGATGTGTTCTGTCGCCGCTACTGTTTACCCTGTACAGTGAAGCCATATTTCAGGAAGCGATAGCGGAGCTAAGTGATGGAATCTCTATAAACGAAAGAACAGTAAATAACATAAGATTCGCTGATGACACCGTTATATTGGTAGACACCCTGGAATCGCTACAAGAATAATTGCTAAATAGAATTAACGATTATTGCAGTCGATACGGACTAAAAATAAACAAGAAAAAACTAAATTTATGATTGTCTCAAAAACAGAACATGGAAATGAAAGGGTAATGATAGAGCAAACCCAAATAGAAAAAGTTAAGACATACAAATATCTGGGAATCTGGGTTGATGACAAAAATGATTAAAGCAAAGAAATTAAAGTCCGAATTGAAACTGCAAAGCAAGAATTTATAAAAATGAAGACACTGCTTACAAACAAAGACCTTCAGTTGCCTCTCAGAGTGAGGGCTCTAAGATGCTACATATTTTCTATATTGCTATACGGAATGGAAGCTTGAACATTGAAGAGACAACACATAAGAAGAATAGAAGCGTTTGAAATGTGGTGTTACAGAAGAATATTGAAAATTCAGTGGGTTCAAAGGATTACCAATGTTGAAGTGCTACGACGTTTAAATAAGGAGTTAGAAATTATGAAAAGTATAAAAACTAGAAAACTGGAATATTTGGGTCACATTACAAGAGGAGAAAAATATGAGTTGCTCAGAATTACTATCCAAGGAAGGATCCAAGGAAGAAGAAGCATAGGAAGAAGACGCATATCCTGGATGAGGAACCTTAGAGAATGGTTTAACTGTGGTTCATTACAACTACTCAGGGCAGCAGCCAACGAAGTGACCATAGCCATTATGATATCCAACCTCCGATAGGAGAGGGAACTTAAAGAAGAAGAAGTGCCTTGTAAATATAGAAGGATCGGATTCAGGTGTAACCAAAATTATGTTTTCCAGGATAAGAAATTTTTAGTTCTCCGGTTCTTTAGATTTCTCGTTGCTTTTAATAGATGTTACTATTGAGTCCTTTTGCAAATTATCTCTTATTTATTTGTTTATATGACAGTTAGACTTGGTTTCGATTCAGAGGATATCAGGGCCTGTTCTGAGGAGTCAAAAAGGATGAAATGTACGTAAACCGATGGTGGGGATATCTGAAACGAAATTTGGAACATTTGTTAAATAAAGGAAACTTACAGCGAATATTTAAATATTTTTCTAAAGAAACTAAAATCTTCTAAACGGATTAAAATTTCAGAAAGTTCTCAATCTTATCAGACAATTATCAAAGAAAACATTGAAATTAGCCATTTAAACAGGTGTAGTAACCTTTAGATTACATATTAATTACTTACTTAGTTAGTCCTAAGTCTTTCAACCTTCAGATGTAGGGCTGGTGGAGTTGAGTTTTGCATTGTTATCTCCATGCTTTCCGATCTTCTGTTAGGTTTTTTGCACTTTCCAATGTCAATCCTTTCTTCTCAACTTCTTTTTTGATTTCATTTAACCACATAACTCTTAGTTTTCCTCTTTTGCTTTTCCCTTGTACTCTCGTTTCAAACACTCGTTTTGATCTCGTTCGACATTCTACACACGTGCTCGAACCATCTAAGTTGTCCCTTTTTTATTTTTTTATTGATTGGTTCTAGTTTTAGGTTTTGTTTGATTGTTTCAGTCCGTACTTTGTCTGTCCTCTTCCTGTTCGCAAAAATGAAATAAAATTAAAAGCAACATGAGGTCGATGTTGTAAGATTTCACTGAAATATAAATATACCCATTTTAACAAATAGTTCTTTTAGTAGTTGTTTCATTATGAACAATTTAGTGCAGAGACTGCAATTTTTTATAATTTTAGCTTATCATTAAAAAGCTACCATTTTCTACTTAAGGTGCTGTCTTCTTTCGAAGATTGACGATCATCATAACTGCATATTTGTATTCTGTTTACAGCTGCTCTAAAAAGCTGTAAATAAATATACATTCACTAAAAAAATCATCGAATACGTGGTTACTGATCCCCCTCAACCCCCTTAAATTTCCCTAGAGCTAGAGTATGGATGCGAGATATCAGTTTCTCCAGGACTTGTATTTGGAAAAAGAGTCACAGATTTTCGATTTGACACTTGGAACAGCTGCTGCTCATTAGTACAAGTATTCAAGTTTAAAATGGATGCAAACCTTGCAATTCTAATTGCCTTCATCGATCTTCTTCAAAATTTGGAATTAAGTTCACTTTACCCTCCTCTTCAAACCTGACTTGGTCGCAAAGTATGATTTTTATTTTTAAGTGGTGAAAACTACCCCTTACTCTAATAAATTGAAAACTAATGAATTAAAGCGGTAATAGGCCATAATTATGTTTAAATATGTTAAATGTTGATCTACTTAAGCTACTTATTATGTAGATGCCCTGTTGAGCTACCCTGTTGAGCTACTTAAACTTTTGGATGAGGAAAACCTTACCTACTTGACTACTTTCTTTAACAAAATTTACAACGAAGGAAAAATACCAGATGATTGGTTGGAGTCACTGTTTATAACATTACCAAAGAAAAGCAGGCCCACCAAATGCAGCGATTTTAGACTAATCAGTTTGATGAGTCACACACTTAAGATACTTTTACGTATTATACAAAACCGAGTATTCCTTCTGCGCGAAACAAGAATGGGTAATAAGCAATTTGGATTTAGAAATGGTCTAGGAACTAGAGAAGCACTATTTTGTATGCGCGTTCTATTACAAAAAAGTTGTGAATTCCGAAAGAACGTTTATGTTTGTTTCATCGACATAGAGAAGGCATTCGACCGAGTAGAAGATGATACATTTTTCGATTGCCTGCAGGCAGCAGGACTTGACCACTACGATATAAGACTGCTGAAATACTTATATTACAATCAAGTAGCCTCTATCCAAATTGGAGACAGTCGTACTGAAAAACTGCCGATAAAACGTGGAGTACGACAAGGTTGTGTTTTATCACCCACCCTTTTTAATCTGTACTCTGAAGAAATCTTTAGGGAGGCTTTGGATGACAGACAAGAGGGAGTAAGGCTAGGCGGAGAAGTAATCAACAATATTAGATACGCTGACGATACAGCCATTCTTGCTGAAAATTTACAAGATCTTCAGACACTACTAAATCTAGTCAGTGAAGCAAGCTATCGGAGAGGCCTTAAAATCAACATTTCAAAAACAAAGTGGATGGCAGTTGGAAAGATTAATATAGATCAAGGTCAGCTTTCTCTTGATGGAGAGGAGTTAGAACGGGTAAATCATTTCAAGTACCTTGGCAGCTGGTTAAATGTAAATTGTGATTCTAATGAAGAGATAATAACTAGGATCGAAATATCACGGAAGGCTTTTATGACCTGGAAACCAGTTTTATGTAATAGAAACCTGTCGATGAATATTCGAAAGAAGGTGGTGAAATGTTATATGTGGTCTATCCTATTGTATGGTTGTGAGACATGGACGTTAAAAACCACAATGCTAAACAAAATAGAAGCATTCGAATTGTGGTGCTATCGACGAATCCTAAAGATATCGTGGGTTTCGCACACTTCCAATGAGGATGTTCTTCAAATGATGAATTCGGAACGTCTGCTCATAAGCATCATAAAGAGGAGAAAAACAGAATACTTCAGCCATATAATTAGAGGACCTACATACCATCTGCTTCGCCTTATAATAAAAGGAAAAGTGGAGGGAAAGAGATGGATTGGTCGAAAGAAACTTTCATGGCTGCGTAATATTAGACAATGGTGTGGCTGCACAGTAGAAGAATTATTTCGCGCAGCAGCCGATAGAGAGAGATTTCAGGAAATTGTAAACATGATGGCGGCCAACGTCTGAATACAGACACGGCACCTAAAGAAGAAGAAGAATGTTGATTGTTTTGAATCATGACTTTAATATTTTGATATTTTACAGCTCAACAACCCTTAACAACAAACCCTCATACAAAGATTATTTAAAAAATATGGTCAAGAAACATGAATTTTTTTTTATTTTGGATCGTAATAGGAGAATTCTTTTCCTTCAAGTACACGAAATCTGACACTTAATTTTTTAATAATGCAACCACCAAAAAGCGCACCTAGGAATGGAACTTAGGAAAAAATTGAAACTCAATAAATGGAAGCAGTTATAGAATGAATGTGTTTAAACATGTTAAATTTTTATTGGTTTTTTACAATATAACTAATAGTTCGATATTTTTATGTGTAACTACCCTTAAAAACTACCCCTCATACAGTAATTCAAAAAATGGCTAAGATTATGAAATCATTTTATTTTCGATCTTAAATAGAAAAAAGATATAATATTTAAATATAAAAAACCTGATACATACAAATTTTTAATTTGAATCAACCCCTAAAAACTACCCCTTATCATAAAAATAAGGAGAAAAATCTTTTTGAAAGCTTGAAGTAATGGAATTCGTTAAGAAAATAAAAATTAATTGTTGCCTATGATATAATGATATATTTATAAAATTTGTATCCCATAAAAATATACGTTTGAGGAAAATTAAACTTTATCTTAACATTTTGATGATAATGAAAAATATTTATTGTACATGAAGTAAGTATAAACTTCATATGATTTTTAAAGTATACAGGGTGAGTCATGAGAAACCGTACATACTCTCACCTCGTACAGAGGCTCCTATGGGTAATAACAGTAATAACAAATGACCATTAAAAAGTGTCTGCTCCCCTTGTTTAATAATATACAGGGCGAGTTTCGCATTTTGACAGAAATTTATATTCGTCATAATTTTTGAACGGTCAGATCGATGTGTCTCTTATTTTTGTCAATCGTTACACTATTACCACCTAATTAACTGATTTATTCAAACTAGAAAAAAATCAGGTCCGGCTTTAAAAAATTAGTTCGTTTGGGTCTTAGAAACAATTTCACCCTGTATACGCTTTTTGAAAACTCTAATATGAATTTTACAAATTAGACAAATAGGCAAATAAAATGGCATATTTATTTTTTTCCCCACACGATTACTGAATTTTTTATTAAAAAAATCAAATTTGTCAAAATCGGAATTTTAACCTAAAAATGAACAAAAAAAAAAGATGAAATCACGGTTTAACTCGCTACAACGTTCCATTTTAATTTTTTTTTGAAATTTTTACAGCACATGTCTCTTACCATTGTGAAGACTATGACAATTGTTGTAGACTTTCAGTCTTCTTCTCGTAAAAGTTATGAATTTTTAAAATAAAAGGAGCAGCTTCGTGAATTGCAAAGTTAAATCGCAAAAATTAAGTGAAAAAATTTAAAATTTATCTATTTGATCACGTCTATGTTAAACTATGGAGTCCAAAGAGAAGTGCTATGGGGAGTTTCAGATCTAGACGTGTTATAGAAAAAAAAATGATTAAACTTTTAATTTTAAGAAAAACTATTTTTTTTATAAAAAATTAAGTAATCGTGTGGGGAAAAAATAAATATGTCACTTTATTTGCCTATTGGTCTAATTTGTAAAATTAATATTAGAGTTTTCTAATAAAATAAAAGCGTATACAGGGTGAAATTTTTTCTAAGACACAAACGAACTAATTTTTTAAAGCCGGACCTGATTTTTTTCTAGTTTGAATAAATCAGTTGATTAGGTGGTAATAGTGTAACGATTGACCAAAATAAGAGACACATCGATCTGACCGTTCAAAAATTATGACGAATATAAATTTCTGTCAAAATGCGAAACTCGCCCTGTATGTTATTAAGCAATGGGAGCAGACACTTTTTAATGGTCATTTATTATTCCCCATAGGGGCCTCTATACGAGGTAGGAGTATGTACAGTTCCTCATGACTCACCCTGAATTTGACTTCAACTTCCAAATTCGTCTATTTCTTCTGTATCAATTTCCTTTTATTCTTGGCCGACAGGAGGACAATTTTGCATCTAATCTAATCCCCTCAATTTTGTTTTGAAACTTAAGGCAATTAAGGATTCATTTAAAGTTTTAAATATTTAAGCTATGTACTGTAGGGAATACCATAATAAGAACAATTTCTTATAATGAAAGGTGAAAGAGAAGTCGATAGAAGAAAGAGAAGTCGATAGAATATAACAAACCTGCATATATTTGCTTCGTAGACCTAACGAAAGCATTTGATAGAGTCAGACTTAGCAATATAATAAAGAAAATTAAGCAAAAAAGGATACCGGCAAACATTGTTGAAGTCATAAAACAAATGAACAATAACAACACGACAAAAATTAAGACAAACGACACCACTACGGCCAACATACCAACACCAGGAGGAATCAGGCAGGGAGACAGCCTCAGTTCATTTCTATTTAATATGCTAATGGATGAAATAATAGAAGATGTGGAATCGCTACAACTAGGATACAGACTCGGCCACAGTAGAATCAGTATAGTGTGCTATGCGGATGACGCAGCCCTGATTGCAGAGGACGAGGATGACCTACAACGACAACTTTATCGATTCTATCTTGCATTTCGACGACTCAACATGAACATATCCACGCAGAAAACAGAATGCATTACCATTACGAAAGACCCAATTAGATGCAAGCTAGTGGTAGAGGGGAAACCCATAGAACAGCTAAACCAGTTCAAATATCTAGGCGTAGAGTTATCAAGTTATCATGACCCAGCCAGAGACCTAAGAGGACAAATTCAAAAGGCCGCTGTCTTGTCCGGATGTTTGAGAGATGTGGTCTGGAATAACCCATATATGAGAATGTACAGCAAAGTTAGAATTTATAAAACTTGCGTCAGACCTGTTATGACCTATCTATGGCATTGAATCAAGAGAAGACACAAATAAAACCAAAAGCATGCTACGAACAGCCGAAATGAAGACACTAAGAGCAATATCAGGGAAGACAAGAAGAGATAGAATACGAAACAACATCATCAGGGAACAATGTGGTGTGCAAGATGTAGTCAGATGGGGCAGGCAAAGACGAAGAGAATGGTTCAGTCATGTAAAAAGAATGGAGGAGCACAGACTATCAAGAATTGCTCTAGAAGGAAAACCAGCAGGCAAGCGTCCACGGGGGAGACCACCAAAAATATGGAGAGATAGCTGGCAGTCTACCTCTCAAGAAATACTTCAACGTTGGAATTAACAGATCGACAGATCTACAACAAGTATAAGATGAAGAAGAAGAAGAAGAAGAAGAAAGGTGAAATACATACTAGGAAATTAATCCTAATTATTTTAGTTCTTTGATTGTGTTATCATTTATTATTTAAAATTTGGTTTGATAATAAATTAAAACACTTTTATTTAATTTTAAGGTGTATTTATTTTACATTTTCATAGATAGTATTAACGTTAAGATTATTATCATTATTACATACATATTACACTTACACCTTCTAAATTTGAATTAATTTTCATAGTTCACTGTATTTTGATAAATGTAAATCCAATTATACTTCTATATATCCAATTAACCTACAAGATCAATGAAAGTATAGAATACTACAGAACAAAATAAAAATGGATAAAATTAACAAAATGAAAGAGGTAAACACAGAGTATTACAAAGAAATTTACTGTGCATACTGTACTGTGGTAAACAGGTCTATAAGGTTTACTTTCGAAAGTTGACAATCGAACTGTCAAGTGTCAAATCGAAAATCTATGACCCGTGATTGATCCAAATTTTCCCATAACACAAGTCCTGGAGAAACTGAAAACTCGCAGTATAGGTAGTAGCGCTTCAAGACATAATCATCAATCAGCATAGTTAGCTTATAATTAGTTCAGTTTTCAACAATTTTATTTTAAATAAATTTTTAAATATTTAAATTGGTTGACTCGTGTTAATAATAATTATCAGTGCGTATTACGGACTATATTTTGTATATTATTTAATTTCTAAAACAAAAGCAATTATTGTTTTTATTTTTTTATAATTATCTTTACATAATTTGTATAGACTTTTAATTTCTATAAACATTACGTAAATTCTAAATAAATTTCATTTGTTGAATACCACAGCATGTTAATTAGAGCAAAGATTTATCAGAATGAGTAATATATTCATTAGTTTCCTTTCGTAATTAGTCCGATTGCCAAATTAGTCCATGCTGTAAGGTCACTTCTGTATCAAAAAATTTCTGATTCGGTTTCTTTGCGGCTTCCTGTTCAAAAATGTCTCCTTTAAACAGATCAGAAGGATGCCTGGCGAAATTTTTGGACAGAAATTATTGTTTAAACAATTTTCTTAATCTTGTTCTGAAGCTATTTTCTTGTGGAATTTTTACAATTTTAACTATTTATAATGGGAAATAAGCCACAATATTATTAAAAATGATTTTTATTAACGTTTCGACGCCCAAATCGGGTGCCGTTGTCAAAATACAAAATACTACTAACATAAACAAAAATGTTGTTGCTTAGTAAAAAAATTCTTCTAATAATTTATTTTATTTGACTCATTTATATCGGCAATTCAGATACATATGATACATTTTAAAGTAGAAGACTTTAAAATGATATTGCCAATATTTATGAGTTGCGTTCCTGGGACGACTTTACTGAAAGATAGTTCATTCGATTACCGATGAAATCAACCCCAACTCAAGAATATCCGTCACAAAAAAATCATAGCATGTGATCTGTCTTTAAAAAGACAACCACATGGAACGGTGACATTAAAATTCTCGCGTTAGAGATCTCATAGTAAATCACGAGGGAAAACCAGGAAAAACCTCGTGATACTATCCCGACATCGTAACTATTTGGTCTTAAATATAATTTACTCTTAAAATTAATATCAAATTCTGACTTTACTATAATTTTGTTTAAGTTATAAATAATATCAATAATACAGGGATATATAAGTAATACTAAAATATAAAATATGTACTAACTCGACTATTGACTTACTAATTGTGGTATTTTCTTTCTATTGACTTCCTCTTTCAGTATGGGTATCCATAATGATAGTATCACGAGGTTTTTCCTGGTTTTCCCTCGTGATTTACTATGGGATCTCTAACGCGAGAATTTTAATGTCACCGTTGCATGTGGTTGTCTTTTTAAAGACAGATCACATGCTATGATTTTTTTGTGACGGATATTCTTGAGTTGGGGTTGATTTCATGTAATCGAATGAACCATCTTTCAGTAAAGTCGTCCCAGGAACGCAACTCATAAATATTGGCAATATCATTTTAAAGTCTTCTACTTTAAAATGCATCATATGTATCTGAATTGCCGATATAAATGAGTCAAATCAAATAAATTATTAGAAGAATTTTTTTACTAAGCAACAACATTTTTGTTTATGTTAGTAGTATTTTGTATTTTGACAACGGCACCCGATTTGGGCGTCGAAACGTTAATAAAAATCATTTTTTAATAATATTGTGGCTTATTTCCCATTATAAATAGTTAAAATTTTCTTAGTCAAATCCAAAGATCACTTTTCAAATATTTTTTGGGCATTTTGCACTACATGGTATTATTGACATCTCTGTCGCACTTATACATATTATAATTACTTTTGCGAAAAATTCTTAACTAATACTTAACATTTATTAAAATTTTATAATTTATTATTAACATAGTGTTTTAAATAATTTATTTATTATTTAACAATTAATTATTGGCAGTGTGCTGACACTATTAACAAAAAACAAAAAAGAACTACAAAAGTTAATAAAAAACATAATAACAGAAGTCAAAAAATTGGGACTTAAAATAAATGAAGAAAAGACAAAGTATATGATAATAATGGGAGAAATACAAAAAGAAAAAGAAAATAACATCATAGTACCTACAAATAAATGTTGAAAAATATACTCGTTCAAAAGAGCCGAAGAGATTAATTACCTGGGAGCCAAAATACATGAAATTGGTCATGAGGAAGGGGGGAGAAAGGCAAGAATAGCTAAAGGAAATAAAAAATATGGAGCATTACGCACATAACATTCAAATCCAAATACGTATCAGGAAAAACAAAAATCAGAATTTATATCACCACGACGACATCGAAGCACATAGAATAAGTTATTTTGGTCTCATCGAGAGAATGGGAAATAAAAGAATGCCAAAAATGGTACTCTCATGAAGACCAATAGAAAAGAGAAGGAAATACAGGCCAATGAAAAGATGGAAGGACAGTGTGTACAAAGATCTGAAGAAAGGTATCATTGAGAGATGGAAAGAACTAACATAGGACAGAAGGAGATGGAGGGAGCTGCCGAGGTGGTGAATGAGGGTATAAAAAGACTGATGTGTAATTAAGTAAAATTTCTAAGACTTAAATAAAATATAATCAGAAATGTAAACATTTTAGCCCTAGGCCTACAAGGCTTGTTGAGCTTAATAAATAAATAAAATACTTTTTAGGTATTTTGAACTATACAGTGTGTCTATGTCGCACTTATACATACTCGTATTATACTTACTTATGCGAAGAATTACCAACAAATAAATACTTGACATTTTTATTAAAATTTTATAATTTATTTAAACATAGTTATTTATTTAACAAATAATTATTGACAATGTGCTCATTAAATACGTCAATCATATAGTGCGACAGAAACGCACCATATAGTGCGATGCGCGGCGGCTTAAAAGTCGAGTAGACGGGCATAATGAAAATTTAAAAAAACAACGGTCTCAATTGAAATAAGCTTTATTACTCGCTAGAATTTTGAAACTGAATGTTTCAGCTTCAAATTAGGTACTTGGCAATCTCAAAAATAATAATTTACATATTAAGTTTTCAAACCTCGATAATTCGTGCGTATCTTCGCATTTTTAGATTTTAAATTGTTTATAACTAGAAAACTATCAATTTTTGAGAAAAATAACACGAGACGTGGTTTTGTTTAGAATGGATCAGAAAACCTAAAAAAAATTCCGGGGCAATAAAGTTGATCTTTTGAATTTGTTAAAAAAAATCGTTTAAACATTTCGCCCTGCATTCTTCTGATTTGTTTAAAGTTTAAAAAATCAAATTTATTTTTTCATACGGAAGCTACTCACTACCTCACTACACGGACTAAAACTGATTGCCAAATGTATTTTGCTTGTAGTTTTAAGATGTGATACAAAGTTATCTCATATACTACTTGAACCATTTTAAAAAGCGATGAACACATTAAGTTATATACAGTGTGAGTGCATAAGTGCCTAATATACTGATGATCTCACTACGAATAAAATAAAAAAGAAAGATAACCCCTAGCGGGGAAGAGAGTTTAATGATTCATAATTGATATTGTCTAAAGACAGTGGATTTTTTGTTTAATATTGATTTATTAATTAAAATAAAATATATATGTTAATGTCAAATAAATAAATGTATTTAAAAAAATAGTTGTGTATATCTTTTTCCTTCTTCTTCTTCTTTTTTAGGAGCCGTCTTCCAATCGGAGCGGAGATTGGATATCATCACTATCACCATCACTATATTTACTCTATCTTCAAGTGCTTTAAAGAGTTCTATAGAACTGTATTTAAAGCAGTCCCTTAAATTCTTCATGCGGGACGCATGTTTACAGATGCTAGCGTGTGTAGACACCAGGGTGTTGAAATCAGTTAGGATTTGAAAAAACAGTACATTTACAAATACTAGCGTGTGTAGACACCAGGGTGTTGAAATCGGTTAGGGTTTGGAAAAACAATACATTTACAGATGCTAGCGTGTGTTGACACCAGGGTGTTTAAATCAGTTAGGGTTTGGAAAAACAGTACATTTACAAATACAAACAGATTTGGACACCATAGTGTTGAAACCAGCTAGCTTTTTTAGTGGTTATACATGCATAGGTGTTAACGGCTATTGACATTGATTTTATACGGTACAGTGCAATGTCTGGATAAATTCATTATTTCGGAAGCCACCAACTTTTAAGGAAAAATCCTGAAACAGGTCCATTTTTAATTTTAAATTATGACTTTTTGACATATATATCATACTAGTGAGGTCATCCATCTGGAAGTGATGACGCAATCGATGATTTTTTTAAATGAGAATAGGGGTCGTGTGCTAGCTCATTTGAAAGGTTATTCAATTCTCTATGTAGTAATATAAACATTGACATAATTATTTATACAGAGTGTACTAGAAAAAATATTTTGAATTAAATTAATTTACACAAAAAGAAGAATAATATAATATGTAATTTATTTAATTCAAAATACATTCTATTGCTGTCAGAAAAGAGAAAAAAAAATGTTTATTTTATAAATAAACATTGCTTTTTGCTTAAATTAAAATGTTCAAACTGCCAAGAGACCGACGGGTTGCAGCTTGAACATTAAAATTAAGCGAAAAGCAATGTTTATTTATCAAAAAACTTTTTTTCTGTTTTCTGACAGTAGAGTGTATTTTGAATTAAATAAATTACATACATTCTTCTTTTTGTGTCAATTAATTTAATTCAAAAAAAATTTTCTTGGACACCCTATATAAATAATTATGTTAATATTTATATTACTGAATAGAGAACTGAAAAACCTGTCAAATGGGCTAGCACGCTACGTCATCACTCCCAGATGGATGACATCACTAGTTTGATATATCCTCTTCACTCCTTTCGTACACATGTGTGTACTAATTCAGTTAAATTTATATCGTGGAAATAATGAAAAAGAAACCTGTATTTGGTAATGTATCTACTACAGGACACTACCCTCTACCGTTCTAGAGTAATTTTCGGTAAATCACTCATAGATGGCAGTAGTAGTAACATCATGGAGAATTATAGAAAAATGGTTCTATACCGCGAGATTTCAGTTTCTCCAGGACTTGTGTTATGGGAGAATTTGGACCAATCACGAGTCACAGATTTTCGATTTTTTGACACTTGACAGTTCGGTTGTCAACTTTCGAAAATGAAAATAGAAAATAGATCCATTTACCACAATAAAAAAAACTAAAAACAAATTTGTTTTTAATATTGTGATTGTGTGTTTACCTCATTCATTTTGTTATTTTTATCTTGTTCTGTAGTATTCTGTACTTTTGTTGATCTTTGTAGGTTAATTGGATGATTTATAGAAGTATAATTGGATTTACATACTTGTATATTTATCAAAGTGCACTCTAAAAATGAATTCAAATTCAGAAGATGTAAGTGTAATTATATGTAGATAAATAATGATAATAATTTTAATACTATGAAAATGTAAAATAAAATACACCTTAAATATAAATACAAGTGTTTTAATTTATTACCAAAACAAATTTTAAATAGTAAATGAGGTATTTTGGTTATTATAGATCCAAACACATAAAAATTAGACAAGTTACAATCAAAGAAATAAAATGATTGGGATTTTTTAATTTTCTATAAAAAAAAATAGTATGTATGTATTTTACCTTTCATTATAAGACTTTTTGTATGCTGGAGTCACACAAAATAATAAGGTAAATACTTCTGAATGTTCTATAATTTCTTTATACAAAAACAACCAATGTCCTCTTGTTCTTATGGTATTCACTACAGTACATAGTACATCTACTTATAACTTATACAATACTTTTGCTTATATAATTAAAATATATAAAACTATAACGTAATCAAAAGTGCCTTGATACTTTTAAATACATAATATACAATTTTATGTTAAATATATAATCACACACATTACCCATTAAATGTACACACATTTAAAAAATAGCCAGAAAAAGCCTAAAATGAAATAAACACATAAGTACCATTCTAAATTCTTTACCCAAATCCAAATTAATTATTAAGCTGGATTTATAGTTTGACGGACTGTAGAGGAAGACGCACTGGAAAAAGATCAACATAGAAATTTGTGTACTCTTGATTATAAAGCTTGTCACGCACGGGGAGCTATACTATAATATATCATATCGCTCACTATAGTAAACGAATGAGCCTGCAAGCACTAACCATTCGTTCCTAGTTAGGAATCGCTGTAGTGAGTGATATGATACTATAGTAATGATGAGTGAATCTGCACGCATGGGACCATTAGTTCCTAACTAATTAGGTTTCTAGTTAGGAATCGTTATAGTGAGCGATTTGATATAATATATTATAGTATAGCTCCCCATGCGTGGCAAGCTTTATAAACAAGAGTACACAAACTTATGTTGATCTTTTTTCAGAGTGTCTATGTCTACAGTCCGTCAATCTATAAATCCAGCTTAATAAATAATTTGGATTTTGGTAAAGAATTTTAGAATGATAGGTACTTATATTGTGTTTATTTCATTTTAGGTTTTTTCCTGTCCATTTTTTAACTGTGTGCACATTTTAACAATTTAATGGGTAATGTGTATGATTATATACTTAAAGGAAAATTGTATAGGTATGTATTTAAAAGTATAAACGCACTTTTGGTTACATTATAGTTTTATTTATATAAGCATAGAAGCAAAAGTATTGTATAAGTAGATGTACTATGCACTGTAGGGAATACCATAAGAACAAGATGATATTGGTTGTTTTTCTATAAAAAAAATATAGAAAATCCACAAGTATTTATCTTATTATTTTGTGTGACTCCAAGCATAGAAAAAGTCTGATAATGAAAGATAAAATACATACCTACATATTAGGAAATTAAAAAATCCCAATCATTTTATTTCTTTGATTGTAACTTGTCTATTTTTGGGGGTTTGGATCAAACAAAAGTGTACTATTTAAATTTACTATTACTATTTAAAATTTGTTTTGGTAATAAATTAAAACACTTGTGTTTATATTTAAGGTGTATTTATTTTACATTTTCATAGAATTAAAATTATTGTCATTAATTATCTACATAATATCATTACACTTACATCTTCTGAATTTGAATTCATTTTTCCAGTTCACTACATTTTGATAAATGTAAATCCAATTATACTTCTATAAATCTAATTCCCTACAGGCTACAATGATGAATGAAAGGACAGAATACTACAGAACAAAATAGAAATGGATAAAAATAACAGAATGAAAGAGGTAAACACACAGTATTAGAAACAAATTTGTTTTTATTGTGGTAGTAAACTGGTAAATGGATATATTTTCAAAAGTTGATCGAACTGTCAAGTGTCAAATCGAAAATCTGTGACTCGTGATTGGTCCAAATTCTTCCATAACACAAGTCCTGGAGAAACTGAAATCTCGCTTCCATACCGTGACTTAAATAATCATTTTAAGCTGTAAATAGTATTTGGTCTTCTATTAGTATTACTCTGTGTTGTTTAAGTTCCCAAATGTCTACAAAATTTGCAGTATCAGAAATTTGGAGACATAAAGAAATTTGTACACATTTGTGTAATCGAGTACCCAACACTGTTTCTACTATTAATTATTATGGCTACATATGTGTACACTAGTTCCCAACTAGATCCTAATTCGAAATTAGATACAGGAGGTCGGGCTGTCTTAAATTAATAGAAACATGCCCAGCAGGTACAAATATTTACTTTGACAAGTATTTTACTTGAGTTGCACTCTTAGACATTCTTCACGAAAAAGAAATTTCTGCAACAGGAACAATAATGACAAATCGATTTCCAAAAATTGGATTAAAATGAGATGCCGAAATGAAAAAGATGAGAAGAGGGTGTATAGATTCAAGAACTAGAGAGGACAGCAAAATATTATGCATTGTTAAATGGATGGATAACCGATCTGTACTACTGGCGTCAACAATAGATAGTGATCGACCTTTGGATGGGGCGAAAAGGTATTTTAAAGACGATAAAGCTTACATTTACGTTCAAAGACCCAATATTGTTAAAAACTACAATAGCAATATGGGAGGTGTGTCAATATCAACCTATCGTTCCTATCACAGGACAAAGAAATGGACAGTCCGGCTCTTGGAACACTTCATGGATATGAGTGTAGTGAACTCCTGGATAAATTACAAAAATGACTGCAGAAATCATCAGGTTTCTCCTCGATAAGTTATGGACTTATTGGATTTTAAAACAGAATTCGCACAAGAACCGATTTTAAATAATAAGGCTAAAAGAACTTTATCTGATGAGGATGAAGATAGGCCTACTGCAAAAGAGAAATGCCGTGGTAGACCTGGATTCGTTGCTATTCCTCTTCAACAAATGCGATGTAATGAAGCTAAACATTTACCTGTAGCAGAAGATCTGACAACTGCCCAGAGATGCCGAAAAGAAGGTTGTAAGGGTCGATCTAGAATAAAGTTCACCAAATGTAATGTATATTTGTGTATTCTTAAAGATAGAAATTGTTTTAAAGACTTTCATCGTTCAAAATAAAAAAATATATTAATTTGTTTTTATAAATTTCATGTACTGTTTAGTCCCTGTATACACATATGTGTACAAATTAGTTGAGAGAATATTCTAAGTACAATACTAGAGTGCATATTTGTGTACAAATTGATAACAAGGACTGTTATCAATAAGAGCTTTGTTAAGACAATCATAGTCTTACTTAGACCTAAAACACTCCTTAAAATAATAAATTATCATTAAATAACACATTCTGCAATATTGGGACTGAAGATGATATATGTCAAAAAGTCATAATTTAAAATTAAAAATCGACCTGTTTCAGGATTTTTCCTTAAAGTTGCTGGCTTCCGAAATAATGAATTTATTCCAGACATTTGCATCATACTGTATAAAATCAATGTCAATAGACGTTAGCATCCATGCATGTATAGCCACTAAAAAATCTAGCTCGTTTCAACACTCTGGTGTCCAAATCTGTTAGTATTTGTAAATGTACTGTTTTTCCAAACCCTAACTGATTTCAACACCCTCTGGTGTCAATACACGCTAGCATCTGTAAATGTACTGTTTTTCCAAACCCTAACTGATTTCAACACCCTCTGGTGTAAACACACGCTAGCATCTGCAAATGTACTGTTTTTCCAAACCCTAACTGATTTCAACACCGTGGTATCTACACACGTACGTTAGCATCTGAAAATGTACTGTTTTTCCAAACCCTAACTGATTTCAACACCCTGGTGTCTACACACGCTAGCATCTGTAAATATGCAACCGGGACACTCTCCTTCTTCTCACTATTATGTTTCTCTGTATTATCAGTCTTAGCAATTCATATTGCTATTCCCTCATTACGTGTCCATTACCAGATATTGTAACTTTCTTATTTTTATTGTGTTTATTATTTCGTATTCTTTGCCACTTGCCTTTGCCTTTGACTCTTAACGCTTAACGCTAATAAAACAAAATTTATGACAATTTCCAATACACAACAACAAGACAATTTAAACATAAGAAGGGTTGCCAATAGAAAAGGTTAAAAAATACAGATATTTTGGTACGATTACAGAAGAAACAACAATGAGAATTGGTCAAGCTAGAGCAACATTTAACAAGATGAGAAAAATGTTATGCAGTGAAGACCTTAGCTTGCAACTCAAAATAAGAATATTACGTTGATGAGTGTTTTCGGTGCTGCTAAATCGGGTGGAGGCCTGGACCTTAAAGAAAGAAATAAGTGATCGATTTGAAGCATTCGAGATGTGGACCTACCGAAAATTATTAAAAATAAGTTTGGTAGACAGAATAACAAATGGGTCGTCAGAAAGATGGAAAAGGAAATCATGAATACGATTAATATAAGAAAGTTACAATATCTCGGCCACGTTATGAGATAAGATAAAAATATGTGTTGCTATAAACCATAATGCAGGGAAAATACAGGGAAAACGAACTATTGGAAGAAAACGCATCTTCTGGCTGAACAATCTGAGAAAGTGGTATAATTGCAGTTGCATCGACTTGTTCAAAGCTGCAATTTCAAAAGTGAAAATAGCTGTGATAATTACGACCCTCCTTAGAGGAGACGATACCTAAAGAAGAAGATTCTTTGCCAATTTTTCGAAATACTTCCGTGTTGGTTTTCTTCTATGCCCATGCTAATCTAACCATCCTCCTGTAACATCACATTTCAAAGGACTGTAGCTTATTTATAGGTTCTTGCTTCGACGTCTAGCTTTCAATGTCAATATATATTTACTTCCATATATCTACATATAAATATTCATTGCCCTCAGTTTATGATATGATAACAGCAGAAATACTCAAGGACACAGAATAAATCGAAATACAATTGGTTCCCATCTCTGCAATTAAATATGGCATTTCAGGTAATTACACATTGATTGGATGCACTCTATATAGTGCAGTCATTGAATCTTTTTAGCTCAGAAATTTTTTACTATGAACCGATTTACATGAAAATTTGGAATTAGCCTTATCCTACCCTTAACTTTAAAAGTGATATTGACCCGAACTCCGTTCTCACCCTGGGGGTGGTTGCCACCCCTTTTCTCTGGTGAATTTTTTTTTCAAAATAACCTCAGATATCGATAGAAGACCTAATTTTAAGCAAAAAATGTTGTACAAAGTTTTTTCAAAAACCCAAAACTTTTCAAGTTATTGACAATTGAAAATTCGGAATTTTCTCACGATTTTCAACAGTTTTTTGCAAATATCTCCAAAAATATGCATTCTAAAAATAATATTATACTGAACAAAGTTGTAGCAGGTAAAAAAATGAAGAAATTGGTTTTTAAAGAGTGTTCTACGTGCAATATTAAGCGAGATATTGAAGATCAAAGACGTTTTTTATTTTGTGTGAAATTTAATCGATGTATTCAATGCCATCTAGTGGAGAGCGAATAAATTTTATACATGCTAATTACAAAGGATTATATAGTGCTTACAATAAGCTTTAAAATGAGCGTTAAAAGTCATTTGTACGTTAAATGAGTGAGCTGTAATGAAAAAAAGAGGAACATCTAATGGATTTTTTAATTCAATGGATTTCATAAGTACCATTTCCACCAAAATTAAAATTAATTGTATTCCGTCTAGAATCAACTTTAATATAAAGAGCTTGATGGATTCTAGCAGTTTCGCTGCTTTGGAACACATATTTTTTGAAAAAATGACGATTTTAAGAAAAATAAAATTTCGAATTTTTCAAAAAACCACTTTTTTCATAATACCTCAAAAATAATGAAAGATGGGTAAAAAAATGTAATAGTAAAAAAAAATAGGTTTTTTTTTGACAAAAATTTTGGTTTGTTTGTTTTTCTTATCACATAAAAATTGACGAAGATATGGTTGATTAAAGAGCTCACGGTAGCGCAACCACAGTCTCTCTCAAGCCCTTTGACCCTTCACCGTTTCAAAATAAAAGGTTTTTCACTACATATTATACTGAAAAAAGTTGTAGCTCTTTTAATTATCTTCAAAATGGTTTTTTTAAAGTTGTGATAGCTTCAAAATTGAAGTAGTTATGGCCAAAAAACTAATCGTATTTTTTTCTACTTAGTAAACTAAACATTTCGGAGCGTGAATTTTTGGAAGGAAAGTATGTAGGTGTATTGTTGGTGGTCTACTGTGCGTGCTCCATTTTTCCGTTACGAATTTCTTAAATATGTATTCTATTAAATCTATAATATAATTTGACCAGTATATTTCCGTCTGCAAAGGAATAATATACAATTTTTAATCGAGGGGTTGATTTTAAGGGTTGAAAGGGGTTAACAATTAAATAATTAAGAGATAGAGAACGTAAAATAGTATTTACTCTATATTTAAGTCTTCTTGTCAAACCCAAGTATTTTTTGTAAATTTTGTCTATTTAGGGGCTGTTTATAAGGGCTGAAAGGGGGTGAACAATATGATAATTAAGATAGTGAACGTAAAATATCATTTACTCTATATTTAAATCTTTTTATGCCATACTAAATAAAAAAATTTTTGTAAAATTTTTCGATTTAGGGGTTGTTTGCAAGGGTTGTACGGTTTTCAAGGGGATGAAAATGAGTTTAACATGAGGGTATTGTGTTAGAAAACACTTCACAATGTTACTCTTTCATATTAAACTCGCTTTCTGGCGATAAAATGGCTCAATGTCAATTTTTCCATTAAGGGGTTGTTTTCACCCCTTAAAAATAAAAAACAGAGTACGGGTCAATATATCTTTTAAAGTTAAGGGTCAGATAAGCCTAATTCCAAAATTTCATGTAAATCGGTTCATAGTAAAAAATTTCGGAGGTAAAAATCTATTTTACGCTTCAATGACTGTACTAATAATCACAGCAATACACAAAAAAGGTAGCTTTTGTAAAGACGATAATTACAGATCTATTTCTCTTATCTCACATGCCAGCAAGGTGATGCTACAAATCATCATAGAGGCTGGAAATTTTTTTTCAAAGAGAAACACCAGAAGAACAGGCCGTGTTTGCCAAAGGTATGGGTACACGAAAGCACCTTTTGAATATAAGACAAATAATTGAGAAATCAAGATAATTTAGTGTCCCGTTACACATCTTCTTCATACACTTCATCGCAAGGCATTCAACAAAGTCAAATATCCTCATTTAATGCTTATATTAAAAGAAGTTATAGTACCTGATGTTCCTAATACATGAGTTGTATAAGCATTCCGCAGGATCAGTAAAAGTGGTTGACATACTTTTAAATGCATTCCACCCAAAACAAGATGCCAGGAAACGTCGAGATAAACGTACTTTAAATTAAAATTGGTAATAACTCTAAATACAAATATTAAATTTAACGACGAAGTAGTTTTCAATCCTAATAGTAAATTATTAATATTGAAAATATTAAACATATTACTAAAAGATTTTTAAATTTAAAACTTATTGGTACACTTTCCTGGTGACACCTCCAAGACTTCTACAATTTGCAAGTCAAATGGATGCTGCAGTGAAGACGAGAGGGAAGGAATTCTACACTATGCAATTCACATCCCCCGTCTGCAGCTGGTAAAGTTCCAACGGAAAAATGCACCTAGTTACTCTACGGAGTAATACGACTATAAAATAAAAATGTATACCATTTTTATTCAGTTGCAGTGCGAAGGCAAAACAATCTTACTTTTCAATTAGAATACGGAGTGCAGTCCAGTCCCTTGAATCGCGATTTTCGGCTCTTATTGGAGCCTTCATCGGAAGGAACGTAGGCACTGTTCTCCATATTTTAACTGATTCGCATCGAGAGGTTTTCCCACCCATTGCAACTGAAGTGATGATAGTAGGTGGCTAGCGCCATCTGGCATTGCAAGACGAAGTAGTTTTCAATCCTAATAGTAAATTATTAATATTGAAAATATTAAAAATATTACTAAAAGATTTTTAAATTGAAAACTTATTGGTACACTTTCCTGGTGACACCTCCAAGACTTCTACAATTTGCAAGTCAAATGGATGCTGCAGTGAAGACGAGAGGGAAGGAATTCTACACTATGCAATTCACATCCCCCGTCTGCAGCTGGTAAAGTTCCAACGGAAAAATGCACCTAGTTACTCTACGGAGTAATACGACTATAAAATAAAAATGTATACCATTTTTATTCAGTTGCAATGCGAAGGCAAAACAATCTTACTTTTTAATTAGAATACGGAGTGCAGTCCAGTCCCTTGAATCGCGATTTTCGGCTCTTATTGGAGCCTTCATCGGAAGGAACGTAGGCACTGTTCTCCATATTTTAACTGATTCGCATCGAGAGGTTTTCCCACCCATTTGACTTGCAAATTGTAGAAGTCTTGGAGGTGTCACCAGGAAAGTGTACCAATAAGTTTTCAATTTAAAAAATTTTTAGTAATATTTTTAATATTTTCAATATTAATAATTTACTATTAGGATTGAAAACTACTTCGTCTTTCAATGCCAGATGGCGCTAGCCACCTACTATCATCACTTCAGTTGCAATGGGTGGGAAAACCTCTCGATGCGAATCAGTTAAAATATGGAGAACAGTGCCTACGTTCCTTCCGATGAAGGCTCCAATAAGAGCCGAAAATCGCGATTCAAGGGACTGGACTGCACTCCGTATTCTAATTGAAAAGTAAGATTGTTTTGCCTTCGCATTGCAACTGAATAAAAATGGTATACATTTTTATTTTATAGTCGTATTACTCCGTAGAGTAACTAGGTGCATTTTTCCGTTGGAACTTTACCAGTTGCAGACGGGGGATGTGAATTGCATAGTGTAGAATTATTTCCCTCTCGTCTTCACTGCAGCATCCATTTGACTTGCAAATTGTAGAAGTCTTGGAGGTGTCACCAGGAAAGTGTACCAATAAGTTTTCAATTTAAAAATCTTTTAGTAATATTTTTAATATTTTCAATATCAATAATTTACTATTAGTATTGAAAACTACTTCGTCTTTCAATGCCAGATGGCGCTAGCCACCTACTATCATCACTTCAGTTGCAATGGGTGGGAAAACCTCTCGATGCGAATCAGTTAAAATATGGAGAACAGTGCCTACGTTCCTTCCGATGAAGGCTCCAATAAGAGCCGAAAATCGCGATTCAAGGGACTGGACTGCACTCCGTATTCTAATTGAAAAGTAAGATTGTTTTGCCTTCGCATTGCAACTGAATAAAAATGGTATACATTTTTATATTAAATTTAACGTTAGAAGCTCGATCTCTTCCGTTCGATGGTCAGAGAAAAATTTTTGGGCATAATCTTTTACCAAAGGTATATGCTTATTTAACCCGAGAGCAGTTGCGCCGTTAGAAAAATTCTAACACTTTTCCGTGATAACTTGAAAAATTTTGCAACATAACTTTCCACTCATAAGTGCCTCGAGGAAGATTGTAGTAATGCGTGGAAATTTTTTAATTTTTTTTATTTTTTTGTGGAATTTATGGCTTTGGTAAGAACCAATTAGCTTTCAAATTGTTAGAAATAGATATTTTTAACATAACAAGTAAATACAAATATTACAAAATGGAAATTAGTTTTAAATTCGTATTTAAATTTGTATTGTGGGATTTTTCTCTACGCGCGACTGCTTATGCGACAAAAGTGAAAGCTACTGCTCCCGGGTTAACTGCAAAAATAATTTTAAAAAATCAAAAAATAATCTATAATAAATATTCTTCCCATAGATTAAAATATAGATTAAATATTAAGATATATTTTAAAAAAGACCTGAAATATTTTATAAAACGAAATTGTTTTGTTTGTAGTTATACAACTCCAAAGGAAAAAAAACTACCTTAAAAGGTTGTACAAAAAGAGATTAAATAATTAAACTATTATTTAAAACACGTGAAAAGTACAATCATGTTCACTTTTTTATATGTATATGTCAATGAGTGTGACAGCACGCTATAATTGAGGACCTTGCTGCAAGAAGGAGGCAGCTCCATTTATAGTAACTTTTGGGAAAAGAGAAAAAATGTTTTATAAAAATTTACTCATATATTAATTAAAATAAAGCAGTTTAGTTAAAAGATAATCATATTGGTACACCTGCTAACTTGTTCCTTTATTTATATCAGCTTCTGTTTGCAGAAAAAATGCAAAAAAATTGGAGCTGCCCCTTTATATTCAAACAGAAAATCAGTCTATTCATCTGCTTGGTCGTCGTCATCCGTGCCTGAAATCTGGGAAGCATGGTTATCATTACCAACGTCATCACATTTAAGGAATTGGTAAAACTCCATTTCGTTGGCTGGAACGTAGTTGGTAGCTAACTGCATAACGTCTTTGTACTTGGCCTTTTTTACGGGTATTGATGACTTGTACACCATCAAGTTAGTTTCAACTGAAAGATTATCTTTATTGTCCCTCAAAATGTAGTATAGGAATACCAGTTGTAACAGACACATTAACTGTATCTATGTGGTCCTTTCTGTATTAAAAATCCGGTTTTGAGAAATCTTAAACCTCTGTTTCTGAGAATTCATTATAACTTTTTTAAAATGGTTCTCAAAATGACTGCTAAAGTTGAAGATCATATCTTGATGAACCATAATGGGTATGAAATATTTGGATGTCTGTTGAATAAACTGACAGTATTGTGTAGGAGAGAAAATATAATCTTTTTTTCGTAAAAACTTTTCTATCACACCAAAACAACGACGCAACGGTCACACGGTAGGAAACCGTGCCCTGGTTCAGGAAAACGATGTTGAATATTCTCCAAAGACGTGGTTCTTACAAGAAGATGCAGAAACTGCTTTTTTGGAAGGATATTTTTTATGTAGTGATAAAGAAAAGAAAAAACTTCATTCGGTGATTTTTAGCGGTTGTTTCATCGTAAATGTAAAAATGAGCTTTGCCGGTTTTGCCCGAATGTATGCAAAAATTGTAGACCCATAGTTGACGTTTGTAGAAGGCTTCGCCGGCCGAAATTTTCGGCAGAGGAACATTCTGTTGAAAATCAAACGTTAAAATTTCTATGTCGTTATTTTGTTGGCTCAGTTTTGTCTTTTCTTTTAAGTCTGTAAAAAAACGACTTGCTTTAACCTCATGTACTTTCTTTTCAAGTCGCAGATTTTCCTTTTCAGTATCGTCAAGAGCTGGATCTTGAAGGCTATTGTGTAATATGTCATATATTTTGCAGGTGTTTGAACGAGGCGCCCCAAAACTATAATTAAAATTTGCTTTAAAATACCTAAAATAAAAATCGTAGGTTACTTTAGGTTTATAGCTTTTATCAACAACACTTCCCGGTTCATTCACTTGCAAATAACGTGCGTGCATCTTTTTAACTTTGAGACCAGGAGACAAATAAAAACCGGACGTTTTCACTCGGCTGTAGTGACTCATGTCGTGGAAAACTTTTTATGTGAATATCTACCTTCTGCAGTAAATCTTTTGAAATGCGGTTTTTTCTATTTTTATGTTTACCTTGTTTGCTGTTCGGGGGTGTAATGTTGTTACTGCTTGTTATTATTATACCATCCAAGTAGATAGTTTGAATCTGTTTGTCTCCTATTTCATTAAAGTTTACTAAAACTGCTTGCCTCTGTTCTCCGTTCACCTTTTCAAAACAGTTAAACTTACATTCTCAATTAGATCCAGTTTGCCTAGGTCTCACACTACTACCTTTCCAGTTAACATAACTTTTTTCTTCTGCAATACACTTTTTCTTAATGTTCCGTTTCCACTTAGCTGGATCAACACTTTTTCTATTCTTCGCAAACGAAACACTCTGAACCTCGTTTTGAACTGTATTGACTGGAAGCTTGTATTTTTTACACGCCTTCTTTTCACTGAAGTCCCTGCTTCATCGGGATCAGAGCTTTTTTCCGATTCGGATGGATTATACAGATCAGACGAACCTCTACTAAACATACTAACATTATCCAAATGAGATTCTCTACCACTCATGATACAAATAAATAATAAAAAACACTTAAAAAATAAATACACAGTTGTATAGAAACACACGTGGTCAACTTTCGTAAAATGCACTGCGAGAATCGATTCAACTAATTTTTTATCATAATATGCATCTTTAACCTAAATTTGACCAAAAGTGGAGCTGTCCCCTTCTGCAGCAAGGTCCTCAATTGTCTGAGGTTTTTTCTTCTGAAAAATGGCTTAGGCATACGCAATTAGCCAGACTTGTTTGTGATTGATTGCAGATTCATAGTAATAAATTTCGTATTTCATAACATATTATGTAAGTAGGTACATACTACAATATTATTTTTATAGATACATAGGTACATTGTGTTGCTTTTTTTGTTAATTATTTTACTGTGTTTTTTATTATATATTTTAATTTGTGCTAAACACTTTTTTACTTCTTTTTTTATTTCTCTTTTCTTTTTTACTTTTGTTTCAATTTTTTGTATTTATTTATTTTTTTTGTTACGATTATTTTATTATATGTTTTTTATATATTATTGTTTTTCTTTTTAATTTTTTTAAACCACATTAACAAATTATGCCTAGTTAGTAGGTACATATTGTCTGAGGTTGTTTCGATTATAAACAAAATTAACCTACGCTATTTCTAAAATTTACCGTTAGTTTCCATGAATAATAAGACAAACTAAGATTTGGTATGTACATACTGTCAACGGTGGGTAAAAAGTATCCACAACATTGCATTACATCTGATTTTCTAAATACATTTGTTAATAAAAATCTCAAATAATTACAATAGTAGTTGTCGGCGTACTACTGCTCTATCAGATGCTATAATTAGCATTTCTGTATTAATGTAATTAATTTCCTCATAGTTTTATAAAAACTTTACGGTGGACTATAATAATCCCCCTTGAATACCTTCAACACCATCCCAAAATGGAAATGGACGACGCCATTCATGTTGAAAATTAGCAAAATCTAAAAGAAAAAAAAACAATACATTGGCAAAAACAACCATAGTTTTTTCAAAATGCCAGAAGTAAGGCTAATTCTCACTATCATGCAAGGCAAGTGCTCGGCATGGGCAAGGCATCGGCTCGGCAAGATACATTTTACATAAAATCTTATTAACTTCACGGGATTTAATTCACACAGTCAAATGTTTCTGTATCCTACGATGATGCCAATTCCACTGAAGCCGAAGACTCCGGGTAAATTATAACTTCTTATCTTTTAACTGTACCATTAACATGTATAAACATTTTCAATTTCTTTGCAACACGAAATGCAGCAGCTGCATAATACTCTGGTTAAATCGGAGAGTGCAGGAAGAGACTATACCGGTTTCGGAGGTTTTTCTTCCTTATCAGTAGTCCCATATCCCCTTCTCTCCGATTTCCCCAGGCATCATACTTTGGGCCCTTCCGAATTGCAAAGAACGAAATGTCACGGATGTACTAGAGCCATCTACCGAAAAACAAACTAAGTTATCAATCGAAGTAGCACAGAAAACGACAATAAATATCGTTCCCATACCAAAAGATTGACAATAGGTGGAATACTTTCTTTGGTTACAACCTCCAGGAAATTAAGATGAGAGAATTTTAAATAATTCACAACCCATCTGCTCAGCATGGTAACAGTTCCAACAAGAAAGATTCCTTAGTATTAAGCAAAAGAGTAAATGAATTAAAATGTGTAAACATTTTCAATTTCTTTGCAACACGAAAATGCAGCAGCTGCATAATACTCTAGTTAAATCGGAGAGTACAGGAAGAGTCTATACCGGTTTCGGAGGTTTTTCCTCCTCATCAGTAGTCTCATATTCTCTTCTCTACGATTTATGGGATACGGGACTACTGATGAGGAGGAAAAAAATTCTACAATACTTTCTATGTGAATAATATCCTCTTTATTCGTAACGATAAAGTTATTAGTTTTCGAGATATTCAAAGTTACAAGCCTTACAAGAGAAAATATATACAGTCGGAAAAATGAAAGGTTACTTATGAACGATCACATCAATCACTTATTTTGTATTTGCTGTCTTTTTCTGTAAATAACAAACGTTTGTTATAGAAAAAGACAACAAATACAAAATAAGTGATTGATGTGATCGTTCATGGGTAATCTTTCATTTTTCCGACTGTATATAAAGTTACAAATGAAACGCACCGTTATTTTGATTAATGTATTATGTCCCTTCGTTTTTATCTTCAAATATAACTAAACCTAATAATTTTATCGTTCCTAATGAAGACGATAATATAGTCTTCATAAATATAGTCTTCGTAAATAATATTATTATTTACATAGAAAGTGTTGGAGAATCTAGCAATTATGCTAAAATAGCAGTTCCGTCAGTGGCGTAGAATTTGGTAAGGTTCAAGACCAGAGGGCACAAGAAGTAGAGGACGAAAACTAAGCAGACGGATTGATGATTTGGAAAAAGACCCAAAGATTCTAGGTGTCAGAGGATGGAGAGAAGTTGCCAGGAATCGACAGGAGTAGCGACTTCCTTGCGAGCAGACCAAGACCCACAACGGATTGTCGAGCCACTTATGATGATGAACAACGAAAAATAAATACCAAATTGAAGAACAATAACTTTAATCTAATCTGATACGTAAACCACTAATCTCTAATGTTATTTGTTAAATTTGCCATCACTCCCATCAAACAAATGTCACATTCTAATAGGATACCTTCCTGATTTGAAGAAGTAAGTCTACTTTATTATATTTTTATTACACATCAACTTTGATTTTTTGTCAAATTTTTCCAACTTTTCTTTTTTTTTCTGCAGCCGTCCCGAAAACAAAATTTTCGCTATGATTTATTAAATCGAAAGTACCATTTTACACAATTCGAAGGTACCGAAAGTAGCTACTTTCGGAACTAATTTCCTAACTTTCGGGACGTTTTTTTTACTTTCGGGACGATTTTGGGTAGCTAGGTAACGGCTTTGACAATAACATCAACTTTGTATTTTATTATGACAACGCTTGTCATCTAAGATTCGTGTGTCATTTTAAAATCGTGCACTCTTGCTAAATTTCTTAAATTACCGCATCCCAAAGAATACACCGGGCACTGTCTACGAAGGAGCTCAGCCACTTTACTCGCTGATAGTGGTGGTACTATAACCAACTTGAAAAGACACGAAGGATGGAAATCAACTAATGTAGCAGAGGGATACGTAGAAAATTCTTGAAGAAATAAAATTCACATAGCTTCACAAATTGAAAAGGGCCGCAACCAAATTAATATCTCAAAAAATAGTAAAAGTACTGACACGTCTAACACTAATTTCAATACTGCCACTTCTGTTAATATTCCTAACAATATCAATGTAAATAATTGTTATGATTGTGTAATTAATATTCATATGTAGATTTTTCTAATGTTGAATTCTCGAGAGTAACTTTAAAGTGTTTAATAAAAGTTCATAAGTAAAGTTTATCCATATATCCTTCTTAACATACAACACGGCTGCAGAAAAAATATTGTACGTAACACGATCCAAAAGTGATTTTACGAGACTCGCAGGATTCCAGGACTCGCCTACGACCCGCCCTGGAAACTTCCTACTCGTCTCGTAAAATATCACTTTCGGAACTTGTTACGTAAATTACTATTACAATCTTTTTTTGGCTTATTTCAGATGCCCCTGATGATTCTCTAGGAACGAAAGTAAACTTAGGCAAGATTTAATAAACTAGGTACTCGATATCTGCCTTTTATTTCAATAAATTTTAAATAATCGCTGCGTAAACATAAAAATATTTTTATTATTATTAGTAACCAAATAAAAATTGGCAGGAAACAGCATGACTCTACACCCACTCTAATAATAGATTCCGGATATTTTATCACACAAATACTGATTGTTTATATTTATGTATTACAAACAGAATTAGGACAAAATTATTATTCATACATCTCGAATAACTATATCATTCTAATGCCAACCGTCAGTGATACTGATTATGTACATTTTTGAGGTTGTCAATATCAAAATATATTTGTAGTTGGTGATATTGTGTCAGAATTAGTTATTACTTCCCGACATATCCAAGGAATAGAAAGGTTAGTGATTTTTACAAAATTATACCTATGTTACGATAATAATAATAATAGTAGTGTTAGTACATGATCCCACCTGCATAGTGTCCAGAAAGCCGCCAAATTTTTTTAAATTGGTATTATAATTATTGTATTTGTCTGTGAAGCTCTTACATTTTCTATGGCTATGTCTATGGAGAAAGCTCAATGTAAAACTCTATTGTTATTTTGTAAAAACCAGTTGGTTATAATTTAATATCGTGATTTTTTATTTGACAGTATCTCTATCAGAAGATAGAAATTTTACACTATGATAAGCACAAATATTTCCGTCTACTCTATCTAATTTTGAAAATATTTTGTTGCGGTAGTAGGGGAGCCCAAGCGGGGATTTTTGCAGTTACTCGAGCGCGTCAGATTATCATATGGGGAGGAACGTGGTACCCTGCAGATGTACCTCTGCCATATATTGGCTCTTAACACAGGGGAGTTCGTTTAGGGGGGACCGAAAAAAAAAATCTATCCTTAAAAATACTCGAAATTGTCAGATTAAGATAAGGTAAGTTAAGTACATGCAAAACAGTGTATATTTAAAAAATCTGACGATTTGAGCGGGGCGTAAGGGAATTGGTGAGTCACAAAGTTTCACAAGAAAAAGGCGAATATTTCGCGAAATGAAAGTCAGATTGAAAAACTAAAAACTACACGTTCAATATTTTTCAAAAATCTATCGATAGATACCAAACACGACACCTCGCAGAGAGGGGTGGGGGGTAAATTTTAAATTTTAAATACAAATCCCGCGATATTTAGTAAAATAAACATCAGATCGAAAAACTGCACAATACACTTATTTAATATTTTTGAAAAATATATCGAATGGTACCACACGCGACCCCCCACGGAGGTGGGGTGGGCGGTTACTTTAAAATCTTAAATGGGAGCCCCCATTTGTTATTGCAGATTTGAATTCTCTGCATAAAAATAAGCAACTTTTATTCGAAACATTTTTTCGAATTATGGATAGATGGCGCTATATTCGGAAAAAACGATTAATGGAAATGGAAAATTAAATTAAAAAATGGCAAGCGCCCGCTAAAATGGAAAATTTTACTTAACTTTTTTTGGTTTTAGGACCTAATAATCACAACCCAATAGGTCCCCAAAGCGCTCGAGTGACTGCACATTTGGCATACTTTGCTCCCCTACCATTCTATTTTCGACTTCTATTTCAGAAATAATTCTCAAAATAGAAATAAATAAATTGTTTGGTTTTGTACTTCTTCTTCTTACTTTATAAATAGGCACATGCCTGTTTTACTTCGGTTTTTAGCCTCAATTGGCGTCTGATCATCTTTTTCTCGGTCGTCCCAATAGTATGGTATAGTTAGACCCAAACCCAGACATTCAAAGTGAAAGTTATCTTCCAACGTATTTTGTATTTTGAACGTCGGGTTTGGGGGGGAGGGGGAAGAAATCTGCAAATTCCTAGTTTTTTACGTTATTTATCAATATTTCTAAAACTAAGCGGTATAGCATGAACAACCTTCTACACAAAATTGTTCTACATTAAATTTGAAATAAAAAAGGCCCAATGCATAACCCTTCTAAAATGAACGGTTCCAAAGTTACGGAGGTAGTATAGTATAATTGGTCCAAAAAAGGCCTAACCCAGACATCCAAAGTAAAAGTTTTCCTTCAACACCAAATTGTTCTATATGGTCCACATATTGTTCAGTAAAAAGTTGAAACTTTTTAACCAAATTTAACGGACTTTTTAATAAATAAATCGTTAGTTTGTAAGAAAAATTTCAACATCCCTTATCTCGGAAACGAAGCATTTGCGGACATATGTTTATAAAGCAAACTGTCATTATTTTTCATACAGAATTACCCCTTAAAGTTTGTCGCACTTATTTAGAAACACCCTGTATTGATGAAGAACATGGCTACTTATTAACGTGCTTAACTTTTTTATTATCCAACATAAACAAATAAATCAAAAAAGAAAATGTTAAGAGAGCCTAAGGCTACAATTGAGTTTTAATTTCAATATTTTATCTATGCAAAAACATGCCACAGGGTGTTCCGAACTTTTAGGAATAAACACAGTATGATTGTTACACCCGGTATACAATGACAATTTACCGGCCTGACAACAATATTACTATAGCCATATTGCTAAAGAATAAGGCTATAACATACTAAAAAAATCACTCAAATCGGACAACAGGTTTAGAAAATTCAAGACATCTAACTTGAATAACTCATCGAGTGACCCGCTTTTTATGATCGCGAGTGTATTTTAAAACAACATTTTTGAAGTGTATTCATTGATAATATAATAACACCCTGTATATTGTGCCAAATAATGTACAATGACTTCAGTTTACAACAAAATAAAAATAGTTGATTATTTTCAGGTCCGAAGATTAAAAGAACTAAAGGAACTATCGATCACTCCATTAGGGCTTGCGCAATGTCTTGCACAATTCCGCATCGAGTTTCTCTATTTACGAAGATGTAAAATGAAAACCAAACGCTGTGAAGCGCAGAAAAAATATGTGAGAAAGTGTATTTCAGTTAGTTGTATACGGTTTCCTTACGCATAAGACACAGCTTTAAATAATTCTTAAATTGTTGATGTTTAGATAGTTCTACGCCAAGTTAAACATGGGAAATTTACAAACGGGAGAGCCGAAGTCCACGAAAGGCAAAATAAAATCGAAAGTAAAACTCGGAGGTAAGAAAAAAGGTAAATTAGAAGATAATTTTACTGCTGTAGTACCGGAAGAGCATGAGGATGTATCAAATAATATTGCAACAACCTTCACGACCATTCCCGAGAAAGAAGTATCAACTATACGAGGTAATAATCAACTAATCGACGACACTGGTCAAAATTTATGTGCCACAAAAAGAGTTAATGATACTAGCGACCAAAATAGACCAACCACACCTCAATCCAGTTCTGAGTCGTATTTCACCAACCCACAAACGCCAGTCGGTGTTATTAACAACATCGAAAAACCTACCAAGCTAGATATAGACCTACACAACGGTACCGAAACTTTTCTGCACAATCTCACTCTGAACAGTTTCAAGCTCAACGAGTACCGAGCCAGACATGAGGAAGAAAAGACTAAAAAACTTAGTAAGTTAGGTGTTTCTAAGACGAGTCAAATTAGTTTAGATAGTGATCCAAATGAGTGTTTTGTATCTGACAATGTCGAAGTTGTCAGTCAAATTCATGAAGATAGTGGTTTTGGAGATCCTTTCTTGGAAAATGGAGAGGATGGAAAGTTGAGGAGTTTGTCTTCTGGTGATGAAATCGAGGACGTGCCACAAGTAGTTAGGAAAATGTCAGATGTTGGTGTTAAAAATGGTAAGTGATCTCATATATATTATACATCATAAAAATACATATTTTTATTTTAAAATAGTAGGACATGGTCTTTTGCAACTCATAAAATGACTTTAGAAGCCATAATTGTATTAACATTTTTATATATTACGACTTTTCCCTAGACAATTACTAATCTATTGGCGGTCTATTTGATTTATCAATTAGTCCTGAAAGGTATCCGATATTTTCATTAAATCATTTAAATTCTGCAGCCGTGATATGTTTTTGACAGCTCTATTCGTGATGTTAAGTCACAATAACGACCTCTCGTGGATTTCAGCTGAACTAGCTTCAAGGAGGTTTTTAATGTCAAACGCTGAGCGCACATGAATTTGAAACAAGTAGGTAATATTTAGTATTTATTTTTACATGTTTTACAAGATTCTATCTTAATGATTTTTTATTACCCAATAATTAATTTAAAACATTTAAAAATAAATAATGAATATTACCTACTTGAATCAAATGCACGTGCGCTCAGCGTTTGGCATTGAAAAGCCTCTTGAAGCTAGGTCAGCCGAAATCCACCATAGGTCATCATTGTGACTTGACATAACGAATACATAATAATTTTCATATATTATGTTGTATTTCATGCTGAATAATATATTAAAATATGTTTTTGATCTGTTTCATAACCTCTTTTCCTCTTTATTTCTAAATGTGCAGTAAAACTGATTATAAATCGGCTATAAGCGCAGGAAAAGGGCTATAATTAAATTAAAGAATTGTTTTTGTTATTATGGGGTGCACCTATGATATTTGAACTATACATTGTGTTTGGTAAAGAATGGGCCATAGTTTAACATCAGATTACTGAGGTAAAAATAGGTCGATTTATGCTAACTTACCTTAGTACGAAAGTTGATAATAACCGAAATACAGGGTGTCAAAGTTGAACTTTTATTTTATCTATTCTTTAATATTTCCTAACAGGCATGAAATAATAACACGAAATTTGGTAAGCGGGGGTTTTTGGGACGAGAAATCTAAATTCACCACCAAAAATGATGTATTATCTAGAGGGCGCCACATACGCCTTTCAGCGATCATTAAATAGGTTCAATTTTTTTGTTACCCTTACAATTTTATTTCAATTTATTATTACACTTTTTGAATAAAAACTTTTATTCTCTTAATATTTTTACTTAAAAAAGGTATACTACATTCATCTCGCTAAACTCAATAATTTTCAAAATATACGCATTTTAAATCTGCGCGGCAAAATAATTTTGTTCATAATACAGGGTGTTTCATTAATAATCGTCCATATAGTAACTGGAGAAACCTTAGCACAAACTACGAAGATTTAACCTAAAACACTTAAATAAAATGTGTTTCCTTACTGAGTTACAGGGTGTTTTATCTAGAAATTTAAAAATTATTTTTGCTCAGCATTTTAAAACTATTCGACGTATCCTTTTCATACTTGACAGAAAGTATAGGTACTGTACAAACTACTAAATTATGTTAAACAGACGTTTCTGTAAATTACCAGAGGCGTACGACGGGGGAAAGTGAATGGTTGACCCTTTCCAAATTCTACGCCACTGGCGAAATTGCTATGTTAGTTCAATTTTTGGATTCTCCAATACTTTCTATGAAAATAATATACTCTTCATTCGTAACGATAAAGTCATTAGTTTTCGAGATCTTTGAAGTTAAAAATGAAACGACACGGTTATTTTGATTAATGTATTGTGTAGCTTCATTTTTAATTTCAAATATCTCGACAACTAATTATTTTATCGTTACGAATGAAGAGTATAATATTTACATAAAAAGTATTGAAAAATAAAAAATTACACCAAAATAGCAATTTCGTCAGTGGCGTAGAATTTGGGAAGGGTCAACCTACCACTATCCCCTGTCGTACGCCTCTGGTAGTAGCTAGAAACGTTTATTTATCTTAATTTAGTAGGGTGTACAGTACCTACACTTTCTGCCAAGTATGATAAGGATACACCAAATAGTTTTAAAGTACTGGATACAAATAATTTTTAAACATAAATCATATGAATCATACCATGAATTAATCAAAATAAGTGTGCCGTTTCATATTTAACTTCAAATATCTCGAAAACTAATGACTTTATCGTTACCAATGAGGAGTATATTATTTACGTAGAAAGTATTGGAAAATCTAAAAATGGCACTAAAATAGTAATTCCTTCAGTGGCGTAGAATTTGAGAAGGGTCAAACATTTACTCTCCCCTGCCGTACGCCTCTGGTAGTAGCTAGAAACGTTTGTTTACCATAATTTAGTAGGGTGTATAGTAGTCGCACTTTCTGCCAAGTATGAAAAGGATACGTCGAATAGTTTTAAAATGCTGGGCAAAAATAATATTTAAATTTTTAGATAAAACACCCTGTAACTCAGTAAGGAACCACATTTTATTTAAGTGTTTTAGGTTAAATCTTCGTATTTTGTGCTAAGGTTTATCCATTTACTATATGGACAATTATTAATGAAACACCCTGTATAATTGTAGTTACATCCGGAAAATAACTTAAAACCATAAAAATTTACAAAAATGTACAGCAAATTTCTTCAAATTGACTTTGCGATGCAATGACATAAAAATAAGAGAACTTTCACCATTATTATGGTTTCAAGTTTATTTTTCGGGTCTAACTACAATGATATTATGCAGAAAAATTTGTTGTATCGCAGATTTAAAATGCGTTTATCTCGAAAAGAGTTGAGTTTATCTAGATGAATGTAGTATACGTTTTTTAAGTAAAAATGTTAAGAAAATAAAAATTTTGATTCAAAAAGTATGTAGAGTGTGGAATAAAAAAATTGAATGTATTAAATGTGCGCTGAAAGACGTATATGCCGTCCTCTGGGTAATACATACATCATTTTTGGTGGCGAATTTAGATTTCTCGTCACAAAAAACCGCCGCGCCGCTTACCAAATTTCGTATTGTTATCCCATGCCTGTCAAGAAATATTAAGGAATAAATAAAATAAAAGTTTAACTTTGACACCCTGTATTTCGGTTATTATCAACTTTCGTACTAAGGTAAGTTAGCTTAAATTGACCTATTTTAGCTCAGGAATCTGAGGTTAAGCTATGGCCCATTCTCTACCAAACACCCTGTATATCTTATCATGTTATATTTTATCTTATTATGTTTATTAACTTATTATGTAATATCTTATTACGTTTCATTTAAATTAACAAAAATTACCGCAATAAACCTCACCAAAAAAATTTAAGTGGCCCACTTAACAGTTCAATACAAAAAAGAAATACAAATGTATTATTAGTACACTGTAACATTTTAAGTAAAAATAAACACGAAAGAAATTCCCTGAAGAACAAGAGATTCTGCACAGGGATTTCCCCCATTAATTTTATTTAAATTATGAGATCACAGTTATATAAGGCGTAGATCTAATTAACAAATTAAAAGTTCACAAAACGCAAAATTAAATCGAAAGTGAAACTCGGAGGCAAAAAAAAGGCAAATCAGAAGATTTACCATTAAAGAACTAAACTAATGTTAATTCAAAGTGAGTTATGAGTAATTGAATGTATATTTTTTTCGACGAGTATTCAAATCTAACTATTCAAGCTTTACTTAAATAACGGGAAAACGATGTATTTTACAAAATATACCTGCTAAACACTTGTCAAAGTAATTCAAAATACCTATCAACTGAGCCCCAGAAGAAGTTAATAGCACCAAAATTAAGCAAGTTATGATGAAAATAAAAGAACCCTTTCGAATTTTTTAGGAAAAAGTGAAAAATAAAACATAGGCCTTTTCCACAAAAATTAAAATTTATAATAGTCCTTAAAATAATTTCTTTTTATTAGCATAAGTAATGATTTCAAGAATTGTGACCGCTTTAAAATGCATATTTTTGAAAAAACGATATAATTTAAAAAAAAATCAGAATTTTTAAAATTAATTTTCATGTTCTTTTGATAATAACTCCAAAAATACTCAATATACGTAAAAAATGATATTTAACCAAATTTTGGTTTTTTCTGTATCAAATATTTTACCTGTTTTACTATTTCTATAGGGTAAAAAATAACGAAGATAGAAACGTTTAAAGCTTAAATTTTGCTACTAGTGCGGCCGATATGTGATACAATTGCACATTTAACGATACAAGCATATAATTTGGACCACATATACTACACATATAAAGGTTCAAATTTAGATATGAGGCCATCTCAGATTTTACCTTTTACAAAAATGGCGACTATACATATGTGACTAATAGCACGATAACTTTTGACTGAAAAGTCCGATTTCAACCAAATTTGGTACATAGACTCCTTTGTGATTTACAAGGTCTATGTCGTGAACTGGAAGATTCGGTTTACCAGAAGTTGTGTTTTTCCTGGTTTTTCATGTAAAACTATTTTATATTATGTAAATAATTTATTTCCAATTTTTTTACCCTGTATATATTAATTTTTCATAATGGTAATACCACCATTGAAAAGAGCGTAAGAATATGTTTTAGAAAATATTTTGAACTTTTTTGTTATGTTAATTATTACCATTTAATAAATGCATAACTTATCTTCACATGTACCTTTGTGTAGCAGATTCGTGCAAATATTATAATAATAATTGTGAATTTAACGGTAGAAGCATATAATTTGGACCACATATACTACACATACAAAAGTTCAAATTCAGATATGAGGCCATCTCAGATTTTGCCTCTTACAAAAATGGCGAGTATTCATTTCAGATAATTCAATTTAAAACGTGGTTTAATAGCCCTTAGAACTAACTTTCAAATGGTTTTTAGTTAAACCTGATATCTTAAAAATTAAGGGAGTTATTAAAAAAAACAATGACAATTTTTGGAAAAAATTTTAAAACATAAATTTTGAAAAAATTTTGGCGCATAACTTTTAATGCTATCAACTTGTCCGGGGGCTCATTTGATAGATATTTCTTAGTACTTTGACAAATGTTTAATAAGTTTATGTTATTTAATGCATCATTTTTCCGTTATTTAAGCTTGAATACTTAGATTTGGGTACTTGCCGAAAGAAATATACATTCAAGTACCTATAACTTACTTTTGTTTAAGACTAAAAGATTTTTCTAAAATTTTTTATTAGCTTCAATTTTGGTAATTATAACTTTTTTGTAAAAACTTATAGTTTTTGAGTTATTTATGAAAAATCGGTTGAAACCATACATTTTTCTCAGGAAAAATTAAAATTTTTGATCTTTAATAGCTCAAAAAGTTTTGATTTATGTTAAAACTTTATATAACAAATTTTGCTTATCATTTGTCCCTCTATCTAATTATAGGGTTATTTTTAATAAAATAATTTTCACCCGCGAGAAGGGGTGCATCCACCCCCAGGTTAAAAGCGCAAGTTAGCACCATGTCACCTTTATTCCTTGAAATATCCTCCAACCACTCGCCAATTTCCATGCAAATCGATGGAGGTTCAACGAAATCGGAGGTAATAGCTCATATCCACCTTCAGTGACTGCACTAACAGCAAAATATGAAACAAATAACGACGATGATTCAAAAGACGCCGCTTTATCAAATACATACTGTCAAATTATAAATATAAATTATGATGAATTAACTTTACGTCAACAAACTACAATAACAATTTGATACTATCATATCAGTCCACTTCCATTACTCCTTTTTTCGTTAAATAAACCGATATCCAGTTTGTAGTATTTGCTAAAATTATTTTAAGTTTGACTAAATTAACATTTTATTGATATCACTTTCACAGAGAATGATTGGATAATGAAATCGGTCAATAAAATTTTGTTTAATCTTTGAAAATATTATTCCGTCAGAATAAATCTTGTAGTACGTTTCATGTGAAGTATATAAACAGTTTTTAATATAAAATTTCAATATCCAAAATGTGGCAATTGTGTATTATTTTGCTCAGGTAATAACTTTTTACTTGTAGTTGTAGTTGGCATATCCCTTAGAGCACCAAGCGGGGTCCCAAAGAGACCCCAGCAAGTGTTTTTTCTAAATAACTTCTCACACATTTTTTTAAGGAAGTCTTTTGTAATATATGTGTTATTTTAACCTTTTTAAATGGTAATTATATAACACTTTTCAAAAATATTTGTTTTATATTTATTTATTCAATCAAATAATATGCTCTATCGCTATCGACTTCAAATCTTTTGTCTTTAAGAAATAATTGACGATATGGCAACACATATTTATATGGAATAATGAAGTTTGGGACTAATAGATAAAATAAATAATAACAAAACTTTAAAGCACACATGATTATTTTTAGTGGGCCCGGATAGGTCAGGCGGTAGCCTGTCTGACTTCCACCCAGGTAGGTCGGGGTTCGAAACGCAGCGCCGCCGACGAGAACATCTAGACCTTTTTAAAATGTCTATAGGCCCCAGGTCGACTCAGCCTGAATAAAAATGAGTACCTGGGTGAAATCAGGGATAATAATAGGCGGTTGAAGCGTAGCACTGCCCCTGTTATCTTCCTTGTATACCGTAGGCCCTAGATATAGCAGACTACCATGCTGCCGTGCTAGGCCCAAAGGCGGTAACTAACATTTCACAAACTGGTGGCAAAATCGATTTCAAAATTGAATGCTAAAATTTTGGCCCGTTAGGGATTTATGGACTAGCTAATAGTTTTTATGCATGGATATATGCCCCAGTTTATTAAGGGAACTATTAATTATATTTTAAAACAAAGCTTTACATAAAAAAGGTAGATACCGCTAAAACGTTTTATCAAAAATTACTATAAAACTAAGCCTATTAGCGGTATGTGGTTTACAGTTGTGATTGATATGAAATAAAAAGCTTTTCTGTGTATTAAAATTTATTAAATTGAAAGAATTAAAGTACTATTAAATGTTATTATTTTGTTGAGCTTCAATATGACAACCACAAATTGACAATATTTAGTTGTCGTTATCTCTGTTTTCTTTTAAGAGTCAATAAATACATATTGGTTCATTAATAATGATGTTCTATTTGTAATTCAATATAGACAAATAAATATACAACCAAACAACATACCTTGTGTCTGGTACATACAAAAAACCTATTTAGTATTACAATGGTATTACCTCATAATTAACATTTTTTTATAAAATCTTTTATAGCGCGTCTAATAATTTGGCCAGAAACTGTACTTATCCGCTGTGAGCTCGTACGTAGAGAGGATATTTATAAATTCGTGAGCGCCAGTAGTGACAAGTCTGTAAACGTTTACCGGAAATTTGACATAAATGTCAAAATGATTAATTTAAAATTAAAAACATTAATTATAAAAATATTAATTGACCAAAGCTGTGGTATATATTTTTACCTTAAATATACTTACGTTTTAAATACTGAATTTGCGTTTTTTAATGTTCTGTAATATGTAATTATAAATTAATCTTGGCGCCATCTACATGATAATTGTGAAAGTATCCGAAGTAAGAAATTAATATTTCATCAATAGAACGTCAAAATGATTAGCAAAATCTTAAAAAAATCTATTACAATTTAATTACTTTTTAGCGTTGTAAATATTAAACGATAACAATTAAATAATAAATTTAAAAATTACCGTGAAAGTTGAATTAGTAACCGCTTGGAGCGACACCAGCGAAGCTCAGAGCGTATACTACGAAAAAAACAGAACCTGTTCAGATTGTTATCAGATGTTTTTAAACATCTGCTGCTGTTAAGCGTTTTAAAGAATTCTTCAACTGTGAATTTAAACCATACTTTTCACTTTCTCAGCTATTATATTTTTAGCGACAAATTTATTATAGAACTTTAAGATTTTTATGATCGCCGACACTGACTCCAATATTATTATCCATTGTTATATTATTGGTCATTTCACAATATTATATTCGGTAAAATACCATTACTTACTGTAATTAGGGCAAATTTTAATATTTTATTAGTTGTATTGTACAAACTAGTTATATGTAATGATTAAAATATGATCACATTGTCTATTATACCGAAAGAGTACCTAATTATGGGATATATAAGATTTTTTAAATATTCAAACAAATTTTTGTATCATTATCCAGGTACCTGACGCATTCTTGGAAATTTTATAAAGAAATAAAACCAGCATTTTTGTATAAAACTTAGGTAAAGGATTCTCAAACTCAAAAGATTAAGTAAAAATATCCCAAATCTACAATCCCGTATCTATAATAGCATTGTATAACTAGACATTGTCTAGTTAAACAATGATAATAGCTTGTATTTAAACAAAAAAAAATGCAATCAATGGGACTGCTAATCCCGTGTACAACCAACAAAGGGTTAATTACAGAAACCTTTAAGTATGAAACAAACTTTGCGCCTGTACAGGCTGAACATAATTTTTTTCCACCTCTTGTAATTGCTTTACAATAAATTGTTATCTTTCGATAATATTGTCTTCAGTGGTTTCACCTCGTGTTTCACAACTCTTACTCCTACTCGATTTTCTAAACAAACATAAAATATTTCAAGTCACTTTTTCTAAAAATGTTTGTGGACAGCGTGTGGATATATTATTAAGTTTTTAAAGCCTAATTAAAAAAAAAAGGAGAAATATGAAAATCTCTTACCGCCTAATTCAAGATATAAATCATCCACTTGGCGCAGAGTCATATTGTTTAGGACAACATAATTGGTTAGTTCTTGAAATACTATAAACAAAAATGAAAATAAATTTCAATAGATACAATAATCTCGAAAAGTTCTCCATCCTCGCTAATTATTTCTTTTACTAACACAATTCTTTTAACTTACACAATAATCTAACCATGTAAAGTTAGGCCGAATTTACTTTGTAATACTAAGGCGATTTGGCGGTTTCTAAATGTAGGCGTAGCATTCTTGAAAGTATATTAGCGGCAAGTGCAATATGCTAAGGTATATGGATGGCAACTGTAGCAGATACCGTCAAAACGCCATAGTATTTAACATTTGCCGCCAAATGGCTAAGTATTTTAATTGAAAAGTGTAGATACCGCTAACAAAATTGCAATTTTATTTAAAATATATTGCTTCTACAACTCAAAAGAGCTTGTAAATATGTACTAAATACCCTGTTCTACCTAGAAATACAAAAATCTCATTTTCGATAAAAAATAAGTTACCGCCTTTGGGCTTAGCACGGCAGCATGCTATAATCCCAAAGCCGCGGTAGAAAACGGCAAACTATTATTATGTTTATTGTTAGTGAAATCTTTTTTTCTAAGAAAATAAAAACTTTCAATACTGAATTTTGCACATGTTATTTAGGTCTCAAAATAACAAAATAAAAATATAAAACAAAAAAATTAATAAACCCTTTTGGTGTCCCAAAAAGTCCTTTTGGGGCCCCAGTTTGTAAAACGCCGCAAAAAAGCATGGTACTCTGAGGGATATTATAGATATCTAAGGTTGCTATTTCAGTTTTAATACAAGCAACTATACTGAAATCACAATAACGATGCACTGCAAATAAACAAACCAATAGTGCGGCAGATTCGTGCAAATATTATAAGAATTATTATTCATTTAATGGTAGAAGCATATAATTTGGACCACATTTACTGCACATACAAAGGTACAAATTTAGATAAGAGGCCATCTCAGATTTTGCCTTTTACAAAAACGGTGGGCATTCAAAGTGGCGACTATACATATGTGACTAATAGCACGATAACTTTTGAACGAAAAGTCCGATTTCAACCAAATCTGGTATATAGGTTCTTTTTTTGATTTATAAGATCGATCTTTTGGACCGGAAGAATCGGTTTACCAGAAGTGTGTTTTTGCTGATTCTTTTGTAAAAATATGTTGTTTATTTTTTCAATTCTTTCACCCTGTATATATTCATTTTTCAAAAAGGTAATACTGGCGTTGAAACGAGCGTAAAAATATTTTTTAGAAAATACTTTGAACCCTTTAGTTATTTTAATTATCCTTTAATAAATGCATAACGTATCTTCACATGTAGGTACCTATGTACGGCAGATTCGTGCAAATAATAATATAAGAATTGTTGTGCATTTAATGGTAGAAGCATATAATTTGGACCACACATACTTCACATACAAAGATTTAAATTTAGATATGAGGCCATCTCAGATTTTGTCTTTTACAAAAATGGCGGGCATTCAAAATGAATCTGCCGCCCATAGGTACATGTGAACATACGTTATGCAGTTATTAAAATAACTAAAAAGTTCAAAACGTTTCCTAAAAAAATTTTTACATTCTTTTTAATGGCGGTATTACCTTTTTGAATATTTTATATATGCGGGGTGAAAGAATTGAAAAAGAAACAATATATTTTTACACCAAAAAACAGTAAAAATACAACGTTTGGTAAACCGATTCTTCCGGTTCAAGACCTCGACCTTATACATCAAAAAAGGAACCTACGTACCAAATTTGGTTGAAATCTGACGTCTCGTTCAAAAGTTATCGTGCTATTAGTCACATATGTATAGTCGCCATTTTGAATGCCCGCCATTTTTGTAAAAGGAACAAAAACTGAGATGGCCTCATATCTAAATTTAAACCTTTATATGTATAGTATATGTGGTCCAAATTATATGCTTCTACCATTCAATGAACAATAATTCTTATAATATTTGCGCGAATCTGCCGCACATATGTAGGTACATGTGAAGATATTTTATGCATTTATTAAATGGTAAAGTAATTAACAAAACTAAAAAGTCCAAAATATTTATTAAAAAATATTTTTATGCTCTTTTCAATGGCGGTGTTAACTTTTTAAAAAATTAATACATACAGGGTGAAAGAATTGAAAGAAAATAACATATTTTTACATAAAAATCAGAAAAAACACAACTTTTGGTAAACCGATTCTTTCGGTTTAAGACCTCGATCTTATACATAAAAAAAGTAACCTATGTACCAAATTTGGTTAAAATCTGATGTCTCGATTAAAAGTTATTGTGCTATTAGTCACATATGTATAATCGCCATTTTTAATGCCCGCCATTTTTGTAAAAGGCAAAATCTGAGATGGCCTCATATCTAAATTTGTATCTTTGTATGTGTAGTATATGTGGTCCAAATTATATACTTCTATCATTAAATGCACAATTGTTTCAAATATCGGCTGCACTACAAGACACGTTGAATATTACGAGAAGCACTCCCGAATCATTAAAATCTTGAAAATTTAAATTTAAATTAAAATCTTTAAAATGTATATAATTTGTAAATTGTGATTTGGGATTTACAATGTATATACATTGTAAATCATGATTTGGAAGTGCTCCTTATAATATTCAACGTGTTTTGTTTTGTTTATTTCTAGTGCATCTTCATTGTGATTTTAATAATATTATTTTAGTGATGTGATTTAGAAAAAAATAATATTGATTATCTTAGACATATTTATTTTTCTTGAAAATACTCTCCTTGCGAATCAATACAGTTTGAATTCATATGAACTGATATTTATGCAAAAACACAAAGATTACGCTGGGCAGGTCACCTTACAAGAATGGATAGTGACAGAACACCTAGTATAACGCTTAGCGGAACAATAGTGGGATGTCGGTCAGTAGAATGACCAAGGAAGAGGTGGACAGGCAAAGTGAGAACCGATCCTCAAGAGATATTGAGGGTGGATAACTGGATGATAGCAGCCATGGACAGAGATACTTAGAGGCAGATGATGGGGGAGGCCAGGACCCGACTTAGACTGTAGCGCCATAAGAGAAAGAGATAATATTTGCAATCTCTTTTCACTCCATCATCATCTTTGGTTTAACAGTCCTTTTGGATCCCGGCCCCAAGTGGCTTAATATTCTTGAGCTCTTTTAATCCATTTAACACTGTGGATTAGTCCTAATATAGCCTTTAGGCTATTTTTCAAAGACTATTATATTTTTTTGCTTGTTCACTATCTTTTTCCCCTCTATCCGGTCCTGAATGTTTTCTCTAGATTTTGAAATCTCCATGTTTGATATAACGACCACTATTTGGTGTTTCCATCTTATTTTTGGTCTTCTTCTTGGTATGTTTATTGCTGGTTTCTAGTTCGTTATCTTACTAATCAGTGCGTCTTCTTGTATTCTTTGTATACGTCAACACGTTATCAGTCTCTGCGCCTTAATAAATTTAAAAAAACTAAAATTTTAAAATACAAAAAAATATATATAAAGGGTGATTCAGTGAAACGGTACGATTGGACAACGCTGCTGACGATAAAGTAGAGGAGCCGCGAGCTTGCGACGTACACGCTGTGAATCTAGAGACTGGGAAGTTTAGTTATCATTTATTGTGAAAGCTTGTTACAAAAATAGTGAAAGTTTTTTGAGTGTACAACGAGCAATTAGTTTTGCATTACCATTCAGTCGTCCCGCGTTGAAGTATCTTCTAACATGGCTATCAAGACTTGGGTTAGGAACTCTAATAGTAGTGGTTCAATATCACAGAAAAGAGGTGGCAGTGTCAGAACTGCTCGCAGACCACAGAATATTGAAGCGGTGCCAGATTCATTACATGCGAGTCGTCGCAGGGAAATTAGAGCACTCGCGTGTAATGAATTTGACACCGCTTTAATATTCTGTGGTGTGCGAGCAGTTCTCATACTGCCACCTCTTTTTGCGATGTTGAACCACTACTTTAAAAAAACAGTAAATCCTTTATAAAAGGTATATTTAAAATCCCTAAAAAGGGCTACATCACAATCAGAACTAGTTTTCGACTGGTTTACCAGTCATCATCAGTGCTTACGTGAAGTTTACATGCTAACCACCAAGATAGAATTTTACAAAAATATGTGGGTCAAAGCCCTATATACGTGGTCCGTTAAGGAAACATCGGTTAAAGATGCCAATTAAAACATGGATGTTAGAAATATTTTACCATTATGCCCTAGGTAACATCTGAGCTGTAGTGTGACTTGATGTTACCTAGGGCATAATGGTAAAATATTTCTAACATCCATGTTTTAATTGGCATCTTTAACCGATGTTTCCTTAACGGACCACTTATACAGGGCTTTGACCCACATATTTTTGTAAAATTCTATCTTGGTGGTTAGCATGTAAACTTCACGTAAGCACTGATGATGACTGGTAAATCAGTCGAAAACTAGTTCTGATTGTGATGTAGCCCTTTTTAGGGATTTTAAATATACCTTTTATAAAGGATTTACTGTTTTTTGTATTACATACATGGTATACAGCCAACTACAGGAAAACTTTTTCCTTGTGGAATTTTTACTACTTTTAACCCTGGTGTCCTGTTCGGGTCTATTTGACCCAAAAAATACTTTATATCTTATTTTACAAATTATTACTCGGCGTAACGATTTGGTGTTTCGTGACTTTATTATCTAATATGAGGTCTTTAATTGCATATGAGATAAACAATCAACTTCCTGATTTTTTTGATAAAAATGAAATTGTTACCTAGGGTACGTTCGGGTTAATGTGACCCGCGTATTTAAACCGTTAAAAATTACCTGTGTATGTGTGTTTAGTTGGCAGTATTCTATATTGGCAGTACCTGTGTGTTTGTCAGCCGCATACGTCTGTAAACAAAAACAGGTTTCTGCAAGCTAAAACTTGTAAAATAAACTGTAGTATAGCTGGACGAAGTTACAAACCAAATTATAAATATGACCAACATGGACAAACAGCATGTCTTTGGAACCAACAGAAAAGACATGAGTAAAGTTGTTGGTTTCCAAGCATACATTGGTGTTTTATTTTTAGCTCGAGTTTATAAGTCCCATGGTGAATCAAATAAAAGTTTGTGGAATGAAGATCGTAGTATATTTCAATCAACAATGTCACTTGATATATTTACAAAAAGTTTGCAAGTAATACGTTTTGATAACAAAACTACTAGACAGGATCAGGATAGGAGACGTTTTGATAAACTTGCTGCAATATGTGAAATTTATGAAACAGGTAGAAAATGTACCAAAATTTTTTACTCTGATGAAAATGTTACCGTCGATAAGCAACTAGTTGACTTTAGAGGCCGCTCTCCCTTCAAATGGTATATTCCAAGCAAGCCAGCGAAACATGGCACAAAAGTTTGGATTTTTTTGTAATTATGAACAGAAAAACTTATTATGCTCTAAAATTGCAGATCTATACAGCAATGCGTATGATGTGTGACTTGAGTAGTGATTTGGAAGGCCACAATATTACGTGTAATACCTTTTTGACATCGTAAAATTTAGGACAATTTCTTCTAAAACAAAGTAGATACAATGCCGGGGATTATAAGTAAAATAAACCGGAGCTTTTAGCAAAAATCGCGAATAAAGAAGTTCATAGCTCGTCTTTTTTGCTTCATGCAAGATACCACTGTTGTTGACAATATTCCTAAAAATAATAGAAATGTTGTTTTTATCAGTACTTTGCACCATGAATCGATGCATCATGCATCACTTTCATCAAATGAAAAAGCCCCAAATTATTTTAGATTACAATTCCAATAAGGGAGCAGTGTATACTCTAGATTAGCTTATTGGCATGTATACATGTGAGAAGAGATAAATCGCTGGCCAATGATTGTTTTTTCTGCTCTGCTGGACATTTCTGCCTACAACGGGTTCGTGTTATGGGTATCAATAAATATCCAATGGAATGCCAATAAATTGGGAAAACGGCGGATTTTTTCTTGAGGAATTGGGAAAAACTAATGAAACCAGTCATCATTTCCAGAAAATATATATCAATAACTAAAGGCTCTCACGAACTGGTAAAAAGGACACGAGCAGGAAAAAGTAGACAAGATGGAAATCCTAATGAACCTTCTATGAACAATCTAACTCCACCTGCTAAACAAACACGCTGTAAACTTGGCCTAAAATCGATAACAAGACTAATTTTATGTTGTATATATTACAAACATATTTGGAAAATCCATCCTTTTTATTACTGTCCCAGTTGTAAACTAAATTAAATTTTTGTAGATATTTGTTACTAGGCTTTTTTGAAAGAAAAAATGCCTTTTATTTTTGTTAATAAGGTTTAATTTACATTAACAACATAATTTTTGTTTAATTAACCATAATTTCTTGTTAATAAAGTTTTATTTATCACCATTATAGCTTATTTTATTTCGATTAAGGAGCGTACACCATGGTTGGGTCATATTGACTCGAACAGTACATTTGTGTACTTGACTCGAACGGGAAAGCAGGGTTAAAGTTCCTAACGCAAGTCTTGTAACTTGGTCTTGTGAACGGGGCGGCAAATGGTAGTGTAAATGAAATGCTCGTTGTATACGCACAAAACTTTCACCATTTTTGTAACAAGCTTTCACAGCAAATGCGCGTTGTTTACAACACCACGCATCAATGATAGCTAAATTTCCCACTCTCTAGATTCTCAGCGTGTACGTTGCAAGCCCGCAGCTCCTCTACTTTATCGTCAGCAGCGTTGTGAAATCGTACCATTCCACTGAATCAACCTTTACCTGTTATTAACTATGTAACTACCTGTATATTTTGATACAGATTTCCGAAGTGGAAGTTTTTTCTATTTCTTCCTCTTTTCCATTTCTTCCTGTTCTTGTACTAAACTTTCCAGCCTTTAACATTCATCGTTCTTATATCTTCTATATCATCCAGCCATCTTCTTCTATACCTGGGCTATAGTGGTGTCCAGTTGGTTATACTTCTCAACATATCGGAGTGTGGACATCTCTGTATCTATCCTATCCATTCTAAGCGAAGAGTTTTTATGTAGGTATCTGCCTGTATTTTCTCCCTTTAATTCTTCTTTAATTCTAGAATTTATTTTCATTCTTATTTCTCCCTCTCTTGTTACGTTGTGACCCAGTATCGTTCTTATTAGTTTTCTTTTAAATTTCAGAAGGCTATCTTGCTCTTTCTTGTTAATCGTCCTTGTTTCCATCCCGTATGTAACAACGGGTCTTATTATATTAACCCGGGAGCAATCACGCCGTTAGAAAAAATCTAACATTTTATCCTTTTTCGCGATAGCTTGAAGAAAAATTTTGCAAGATATCTTTCCACCCGTAAGTGCCTCGAGGAAGATTGTAGTAATGTGTAGATTTTTTTTTTATTTTTTTTTTCTTCTTATTCGTTTTGTGGAATTTATGGCTTTGGTGAGAACCAATTAGCATTAAAATTGTTATAAATAGATATTTTTACCATAACAAGTAAATACAAATATTATAAAATATAAATTTGTTTTAAATTCGTATTTAAATTCGTATTGTGAGATAAAATCTAACTCGCGACTGCTCCCGGGTTAAGGTATTATGTAAGTTTATCTTTGTTCTTCTTAGATTAATGAAAGCCCTTCTTAAATATATGTTGTTCTTTTACTAATGCCTGGTTGCACCAACAGATCTTAAGCTCCAGCTTAGCTAAGCTCTACTTATAGATAGGGCCTCCTTGAGTATCACTTATGTTGCACCATAATTTTAGATTTTTACCTTATTATCAATTATATCTATTATTATATTATGTTATTCTTATGCCCGGTTGCACCAACAGATCTTAAGCTTAAGTCGAGAATATCATAAGAATTGATATAATATAACTAAAATATATTACAATAAGAATACCATAATATAATAATAGATATAATTGATAATAAGGTAAGAATCTAAAATTATGGTGCAACGTAAGTGATACTCAAAGAGGCCCTATATATAAGTAGAGCTTAGCTAAGCTGGAGCTTAAGATCTGTTGGTGCAACCAGGCATTATTGTAATATATTATAATTATATTATATTAATTCTTATGATATTCTCGACTTAAGCTTAAGATCTGTTGGTGCAACGGGGCATTAGAGTCTTACTTCTCAGCAGATCTCTATTTATTCCATATGTTTTTTGCCTTTCAGAATTTTTTTCTCTGTTCTCTCTTTTCCGGTTTTCCCTATTGTTATTCCTAAGTGGATAAAGGTGGATACAGTTTCAAATTTGTGGATCTCTGTTCAATAAAGCCGAAAAAATATAAAAAGTGAGGACGATGTGAAACTGTCCAAATATACTTTACATTGATTATCTATAATAGATTGACCTTAAAAATCATCGTCATAAACGTGATGTGTAAAACAAAACACTCTATAAACTAAGTTAATTAGCATTTGTAATTAATGCACTTTGGTAGATTGAATTACAGTCATCAACAATATTCCGGTTTCCTAAATAATTATTACACTAAAAATAGTCATTGCGTTGCACACTGGTTACAAACTAACCATAAAATAGTTATATTTGTTGTTTTTCAATCTATTCTAGTGGTGTCTGGTGAAATTTGATCAAAAATACATAATATATAAAAGGTTTTTTCAATCGTTATGTTGATTATTGTTTTAAGTGTTAGGAATATGGTATTCAACCGTTACTCAGCACAGGTAAAAGTATTTGCTAAACCTCTACATTGAAATTAAGATTATTCTTCTTCATGTACCATTTGTGCTTTCAGAACGTTTGTTAACATCATAGATAGGTATCTTAATTTTATTCACTGCCACTCTACATAGCATGCTTGTATCAATACCATACCAATCTCGTAAGTTCTTCAACCATGAAGGTCTTATTCGCCCTGGAATGCGTTCGCCTGCTATTTTCCCTTGCATAATATTTTAAAGCAACCTATATTTGGGACATGTCATTACATGTCCGAAGTACCTACTCTAGCTTTCTCTTCTTGATTTTTTTTTATAATCTCAGTAGCCTTCCTGAGACATGCTATTATTATGTGGAGTGTCGAGTCTTCTCCTCCCAAGAAACTTTTAAAATTCTTCAATAGCACCACATTTCGAAAGCCTCAAGGCAAGTTAGTAGATCACTTTTATTCACAAGACTCAACATCACAAAGTAAGACGAACACATAGCAGCGAAGTAGGCGGATCCACAATGCCTATTTTAGGTCTCTGTTACATAACACCTTGAACATTTTTATAAAGGGGACTCTTACGCCAGGGCCGCCGAGAGTGGGGGTACAGCCAGTACATTTTACCGGGTCCCGGCGATGTAAGGGGCTCGGCCCCCCTACATCATATTGTTTTAAGTGTTAGGAATATGGTATTCAACCGTTACTCAGCACAGGTAAAAGTATTTGCTAAACCTCTACATTGAAATTAACATTATTCTTCTTCATGTACCATTTGTGCTTTCAGAACGTTTGTTAACATCATAGATAGGTATCTTAATTTTATTCACTGCCACTCTACATAGTACATAGTACATGGTACATCAATACCATACCAACCTCGTAAGTTCTTCAACCATGAAGGTCTTATTCGCCCTGGACTGCGTTCGCCTGCTATTTTCCCTTGCATAATATTTTATAGCAACCTATATTTGGGACCTGTCATTACATGTCCGAAGTACCTACTCCAGCTTTCTCTTCTTGATTTTTTTTTATAATCTCAGTAGCCTTCCTGAGACATGCTATTATTATGTGGAGTGTCGAGTCTTCTCCGCCCAAGAAACTTTTAAAATTCTTTAATAGCACCACATTTCGAAAGCCTCAAGGCAAGTTAGTAGATCACTTTTATTCACAAGACTCAACATCACAAAGTAAGACGAACACATAGCAGCGAAGTAGGCGGATCCACAATGCCTATTTTAGGTCTCTGTTACATAACACCTTGAACATTTTTATAAAGGGGACTCTTACGCCAGGGCCGCCGAGAGTGGGGGTACAGCCAGTACATTTTACCGGGTCCCGGCGATGTAAGGGGCTCGGCCCCCCTACATCATATTGTTTTAAGTGTTAGGAATATGGTATTCAACCGTTACTCAGCACAGGTAAAAGTATTTGCTAAACCTCTACATTGAAATTAACATTATTCTTCTTCATGTACCATTTGTGCTTTCAGAACGTTTGTTAACATCATAGATAGGTATCTTAATTTTATTCACTGCCACTCTACATAGTACATAGTACATGGTACATCAATACCATACCAATCTCGTAAGTTCTTCAACCATGAAGGTCTTATTCGCCCTGGACTGCGTTCGCCTGCTATTTTCCCTTGCATAATATTTTATAGCAACCTATATTTGGGACCTGTCATTACATGTCCGAAGTACCTACTCCAGCTTTCTCTTCTTGATTTTTTTTATAATCTCAGTAGCCTTCCTGAGACATGCTATTATTATGTGGAGTGTCGAGTCTTCTCCGCCCAAGAAACTTTTAAAATTCTTTAATAGCACCACATTTCGAAAGCCTCAAGGCAAGTTAGTAGATCACTTTTATTCACAAGACTCAACATCACAAAGTAAGACGAACACATAGCAGCGAAGTAGGCGGATCCACAATGCCTATTTTAGGTCTCTGTTACATAACACCTTGAACATTTTTATAAAGGGGACTCTTACGCCAGGGCCGCCGAGAGTGGGGGTACAGCCAGTACATTTTACCGGGTCCCGGCGATGTAAGGGGCTCGGCCCCCCTACATCATATTGTTTTAAGTGTTAGGAATATGGTATTCAACCGTTACTCAGCACAGGTAAAAGTATTTGCTAAACCTCTACATTGAAATTAACATTATTCTTCTTCATGTACCATTTGTGCTTTCAGAACGTTTGTTAACATCATAGATAGGTATCTTAATTTTATTCACTGCCACTCTACATAGTACATAGTACATGGTACATCAATACCATACCAATCTCGTAAGTTCTTCAACCATGAAGGTCTTATTCGCCCTGGACTGCGTTCGCCTGCTATTTTCCCTTGCATAATATTTTATAGCAACCTATATTTGGGACCTGTCATTACATGTCCGAAGTACCTACTCCAGCTTTCTCTTCTTGATTTTTTTTATAATCTCAGTAGCCTTCCTGAGACATGCTATTATTATGTGGAGTGTCGAGACTTCTCCGCCCAAGAAACTTTTAAAATTCTTTAATAGCACCACATTTCGAAAGCCTCAAGGCAAGTTAGTAGATCACTTTTATTCACAAGACTCAACATCACAAAGTAAGACGAACACATAGCAGCGAAGTAGGCGGATCCACAATGCCTATTTTAGGTCTCTGTTACATAACACCTTGAACATTTTTATAAAGGGGACTCTTACGCCAGGGCCGCCGAGAGTGGGGGTACAGCCAGTACATTTTACCGGGTCCCGGCGATGTAAGGGGCTCGGCCCCCCTACATCATATTGTTTTAAGTGTTAGGAATATGGTATTCAACCGTTACTCAGCACAGGTAAAAGTATTTGCTAAACCTCTACATTGAAATTAACATTATTCTTCTTCATGTACCATTTGTGCTTTCAGAACGTTTGTTAACATCATAGATAGGTATCTTAATTTTATTCACTGCCACTCTACATAGTACATAGTACATGGTACATCAATACCATACCAATCTCGTAAGTTCTTCAACCATGAAGGTCTTATTCGCCCTGGACTGCGTTCGCCTGCTATTTTCCCTTGCATAATATTTTATAGCAACCTATATTTGGGACCTGTCATTACATGTCCGAAGTACCTACTCCAGCTTTCTCTTCTTGATTTTTTTTATAATCTCAGTAGCCTTCCTGAGACATGCTATTATTATGTGGAGTGTCGAGTCTTCTCCGCCCAAGAAACTTTTAAAATTCTTTAATAGCACCACATTTCGAAAGCCTCAAGGCAAGTTAGTAGATCACTTTTATTCACAAGACTCAACATCACAAAGTAAGACGAACACATAGCAGCGAAGTAGGCGGATCCACAATGCCTATTTTAGGTCTCTGTTACATAACACCTTGAACATTTTTATAAAGGGGACTCTTACGCCAGGGCCGCCGAGAGTGGGGGTACAGCCAGTACATTTTACCGGGGCCCGGCTATGTAAGGGGCTCGGCGTCGACCAGACCAAAGACATAATTTTTCCCGTTTTTTTGCTCTTCACTTTATGTCCATAATGCGTTTAATTAATACTCGGCTATATTTAATATTATGACCTTTAATCGATTTGGTTTAAAATTTTAACAACAATAAATCACAGGAGTCAAATACTACAGTGCAGTAAGATAAAACTATGGTAGGGATATGGTGACTAAAAATATATCAGGGCTTCTAGAAGATTTACAAAAAATCAGAAGAATCTATGTTGAAGATTCTAAATTAGTTACCAGCAATTATGGAACAAATCCAGAATTTACATCAAATAAAGAAAAACGGCGCAAAAAGCCTGCGAGATTTTTTGATGATTTGCCTGGGCCTAGTAGTGATGCGACTGACAGTTTTGAGCCCGACTCAATATTTAGCTGGGAAATATTTAATATTGTCATATAATAAGCAATTTAACCAGAATATTTAATGCGGAAAATAAAATTCATTCGCTATTTAACATTTTATGGATATTCCGAGATGACGATGACAATATTAAGAAAAAAATTGATATTGCGCGAGATGTATTGCGCGAGAGCGCGAGTTTTATAAAGAAGACATCAGTAAAGAATTTATAGATGAAATTTTTCATTTGAAAGCGATATACAAGGATAATATTGGTCAATCTCAACTTTCTCCAATAGATTTGCTTAATAAAATTAAACATCTCAAATTTGAATCGTTATTGCGTTAATAATATTTTGCACATTACCAGTGACAGTCGCAGAAGCAGAAAGATCCTTTAGTTTTCTTTTTCGCATAAAAAATACTATGAGGTAATGATGAAACAAGATCGGTTAGATGCCTATCAACTTTGTGAATTGAGAATGATTTGGCAAAATCATGCGATTTTTCGAAAATTAGAGACATTTTTGGCAATCAGAAAACTCGAAAAGCACCTTAGTCCTGTCGCCAGGGGGGGTACAACGGCCTCGTTAATTCAGATGGACTTACTCAAGTTTTTTTTATGTATTTTGACCCGTAGAACACGAATTTTTTGGGTAACAGTTGATCCGGATGTCGATAAGATTGTTATAGACCAAGAACTTGAGGAATCAAATAACAGCGATTTTTGGCAAAACAAAACAATATTTTGTATTTTTTGGGCCATTTTAAGTAAAAAATATTTCTACAAGTTTTTTCGTAGGATGCACAGTTTTCGAGATAAACGCGGTTGAACTTTAAAAAAATCGAAAAATTGCAATTTTTGAACCCGAATAACTTTTGATTAAAAAATAAAATAGCAAGTCTGCTTACCGCATTTGAAAGTTTAAGTCAAATTATATCGGTTTTGATTATTTGCATTGGTAAAAATTTATTTTTTTATTGTTTAACAAAGCTATAAACACGTAGGGTTTCCCGTGCTTTTACATGCGTTTTAACGCATGTAACGTAGAAATAGTCTTGATTGCACTAGTACCTATTCTACCTACTCGTTCGATTTTAAATGAGAAATCATAGAAACATCACTCACGCACTAGTTGTTTGTAGCTTTGTTTAGCAATAACACAATAAATTTTTAGCAATGCAAATAATCAAAACCGACATAATTTGACTTGAACTTTCAAAGGCGCTAAGCAGAATTGCTATTTTATTTTTTAATCAAAAGTTATTCGGGTTTAAAAATTGCAGTTTTTCGATTTTTTGAAAGTTCAACCGCGTTTATCTCGAAAACTGTGCATCCTACTAAAAAACTTGTAGAAATATTTTTTGCTTAAAATGACCCAAAAAATACAAAATATTGTTTTGTTTTGCCAAAAATCGCTGTTATTTGATTCCTCAAGTTCTTGGTCTATAACAATCTTATCGACATCCGGATCAACTGTTACCCAAAAAATTCGTGTTCTACGGGTCAAAATACATAAAAAAAATTTGGGTAAGTCCATCTGAATTAACGAGGCCGTTGTACCCCCCCTGGCGACAGGACTACCTGTATTATAAATAATTTCTCTATTATAAATATAACCAAAATTTAATAAAATTTATATTTGAAATGTTTCTTATTATTTATTATTAACAATTTTATTTCTGTAAAAATTAAACATTTTTTTCGCTCTTCACTTTTTGCCGGGGGCCCGCCCTCCTCTTTTTACCGGGGCCCGCTCATCCCTCTCGGGGGCCCTGCTCTGACCTGCTCAATTCTGGATCTAATTTCACCGTGACAATCTGCTTTACAATTTAAGTGATATCCAAAGTAAACAACTTGATCAACTTGCTCAAGTCTGCCATCATTTGCTGGTCAAATCGTATTTGATCAGTTGGTAAATGATCAAGCGAGTTTGGTAAAACTGGATTCAGCGTGCTGAAAATCGGTGGCAATGGAATTATTTACGTGAGGCCTATGTGCAGCAGTGGACTCAAAATCGCTAATAATGATGATAATATCTCAACAATTCTGTTAAGTTGGTTGAATTAGATTGGATTTTTTCTGCTTTCTTTGCTTATAACTTTAAAACGGTTCGTTTTGGAACAAAGTCGTAGATAAATAAAATCGTAGAGAAAGTCGGAGAGGAAACTCTTCTGCAATATAGCAATAAATACAAAATAAGGGGGCAAAATACGCCTGTTGTTATTCAATGTTTCTTAACCACTTTGGTGGCACTGAGAACCTTAGTAATTCGCTTAGAAAATTCATATAGCTTACTTAAATGATCTACCAAATTTCATTAAAATCAACCTAATAGATTTTGAATAATAAATTTGCAATATAAATGTTTTTAAAAAAGTTCAAATTTTTTAAAATCTTTCTGAACAAAAAGTAGACCATTTAGAAGTTGGCTAATTTTTTTACATATAAAGAGGTGCTCTACCTATCTAATACACTTTACAGAATTAAAATCGGATTATTTAAGGGGCCTCAGCAATGTTTTAAAATTATAAACAATTTTTTGACTTATAAACAAATAGCTTTGTTTAATAATAAAAAAATTTATTTTTAGCAATGCAAATAATTAAAACCGGTATAATTTGACTTAAACTTTCAAATGCTGTCAGCAGAATTGCTATTTTATTTTTTAGTCAAATGTTATTCTCGTTCAAAAATTGCAATTTTTCGATTTTTTGAATGTTCCACCGCGTTTATCTCGAATACTATGCATCCTACGAAAAAACTTGTAAGAACATTTTTTACTTAGAATTACCCGAGAAATACAAAAAAATGTTTTATTTTGCGAAAAATCGATGTTATGTAATTCCTCAAGTTCTTTGTTTATAACAATCTTATCGACATCCGTATCAACTGTTACCCAAAAAATTCGTGTTCTACGGGTCAAAATACATAAAAAACTTGGGTAAGTCCATCTAAATAAAGGAGCCCGTAGCACCCCCTCCTGGACACAGCACTAATTTGTTTATAAGCCAAAAAATTGTTTATAACTTTAAAACATTGCTGAGGCTGCTTAAATAATCCGATTTAAATTCTGTAAAGTGCATTAGATAGGTGGAGTGCTTCTTTATATGTAAAAATTGACAAATCTTTGTATGTTGTAGTTTTTGTTGTGCAAGATTTTAAAAATTTTAATTTTTTAAAAAAAGTTTAGATTGCAAAATTATTATGCAAAATCTAGTAAGTCAATTTTAATGAAATTTGGTGGACGGTTTTAGCACATTACACAAATTTTCTATGCGAATTAGGAAGGTTCCAAGTGTAACCTAAGTGATGGAAAAACATTGAATAAGGACAGGCTTGTTTTGCCCCCTTATTTTATATTTATTCCTATTTTGCAGCAAGGGTGTTAAATTAAGACATTTTTAACTAATTGTATCTGATATAAAATTTAATTGTCTTTGTTTTATTCTTATACGACTTCGTTCCAAAATGAATCGTTTTAAAGTTGTAAGCAAAGAAAATAGAAAAAAAAAAAACGAAATTTTTTGAAATTTTTAAATATTTTATTTTTTTTTATTAATGTTCCGGGCATATTTGAGAAGGAGCATAAGTCAATTATTATTTGCGAAGTTATCACTTAACTTTATCCGCAAAAATCCGGATGCTACCTCTCACATCCACCTAAAAACAGATCCTTCCTGGTCTATAAATGTAGTCCCCTTTTTTAAATTTGTAATATAAGCAAATATACCTGAATGATCAGGTATTAAAAGATCTTAAACACTTGAAACCACATTGCTATTATTAATATTTGTAATTATGTGATATATGCAAAAATTTGTAGCGTCACTCTTATGGGTGCTTTTATGAAATGTTTCAAGCCGTACAAAAAAAAAGAAAATGTGTGGAAAAAAAAATGTTATGGCATGGGAATCCCTCACAATGACGAGACAACACTATACACTTTCATGTTTCGCTGATGACCAAATTCCGATTGCTCAGGATCATGACGACTTGAGTTACATGATGCGGAAGCTAATAGAAGGATATCATAAAAGACGTCTCGAAGTCAACATTAAGAAAACTGAAGCCATGTGTATTGAAGAGACAAAGCAGTCTATTACATTAGACGATGGGGTAGAAATTAAACACTGTGATGAGTACAAGTACCTGGGCATGAAGATAACTCAAGATGGAACACTCGATGCTGCTATAAAAGACAGAAACATAAAGGGTAGAAAAGCCATATCCATGATGAACGGCATTCTGTGGGACCAAATAATATGTAAAGCGAACAAACAGCTCATACATACGAACAATAACCATACTTTAAAGTGTAATCACTTATGGCAGTGAAGTTTGTCCACTGAAATAAAGAACAGAGAAAATGTTACTAGTAACAGAAATGGACTTCTGGAGAGGAGCAGCAGGCAATTCAAGAAGACATCGGATACCAAATGAGAGAATACGAGAAATGATGTGAGTCACACATACAATAATTGATGACATAAAAACAAAACAACTAATATGGTACGTCCTTGTACTGAGAATGCCAGATGACAGGATCCCTAAACAGATTTTGGCTTGGACACCACAAGGGAGAAGGAAAGAGGAAGGCCGAGAAGAAGCTGGAGGGAGGGAATTGAAAAAGAACTAGAGGAAAGAGAAATCCCTCCAGGTCTATGGTTAAATAGAGAAGAATGGCGGTTAGGAGTCGGAAGGCGTCGAAGAACGCTGTAAACCGATAGTAGTAATAGCATTTTAAGCCGTACATTATACAGAAATTATTTATTTCACGAACATGCCCTGTATTTACTTCCATATTTGTACAGAATATAATATGAATATGTATGATGTGGAATTCGTATTCCACGTCGTACAAAATTACCTTTTTTTTATTTCTTTTTATTTAAACACAAAACCACATCAACCGCGCAGGGTTATTAGTGGATATAACAATACAAAGTATTACATTAAATAGAGTTATACAATTTGATGTCTTTTAAATATGTTAACACTGATAAAACTTTTTTGGTGAGGATTGTCTTGAGCTCATCGTCTGTGATTCTATAGGATCTTCTTTGGCTTAGCTTCTAGGTCTGTTCTTACAAAGATGGCTACTCCGCCACTTGCCTGTTGTGCTATTCTGTTTTTTGGAAAACATTGGTAGTTTTGAAGATTAATATTGGATTGCTTAAAATGAGTTTCTTGAAGACATAAGATCTTAGGGCATGTTTCATTTATTAGAAGTTCTAATTGTTCTAAATGGGTATAGAACCCATTGATATTCCACTGTAGTATATAGGGGTTAGACATTTTCGAGTTCTGACTGAGAATGTGTTTCATCGGTCTCTTCTGTGGAAGAGAAATTATTGGGGCTTAGTTTCTCTCTTAATCGAGTTATATTATTTTTTAATTTTGAATTGTGGGTATAGACGTGAACAAAATTAAGGATCTGAATTAATTCGGCTGTTTCGTTCGAATAGTTTTTTGAGGTTATTTCGGGATGTTTTGCGTTTAATGTGTTTTCGAGAAAGTCACATATTTCGTCGAAGTTAAGGACAAATGGTGGTGATCTGTTTGCGATTTTGTCTTTAATTGTCTCTTGGGAAAGTAAAAGTTCATCTCGAGAATTTCTTTTAGACGTTTTTGTTTTTTTCTTTGATTTCCTTGTTACTGGAGAAGTAAAGATATGGGAATCGGACTGTGTGGTATTTTCATTGATTTCTGGAGACGATGAGATGAGTCTTTTTAGATGTTTTGTGACGTTTGGAATAATTTTAGGTTGTGTTATTTCTAATGGAGTAAGATTGCTGATCTTGTTGGAAGTTGATGATGTTGAGATTTTAAAGTGTTTTTTCATTTGTATTATTTGTAGCTCTTGACATGTCGTCAGTTTCTATGGTAGATTCTAATTGGTTATTAGAGACCTGTACGTATGGGATCTGATCTAATATGTTTTGGGAAGATGCTGGGTGATCGTTAGAGGTGGATATTAAGGCTTTGTCAGAAAGTTTTTGTTCTGTTTGGTTATAAGGTAGATTTGTTATATATTGTGTGTTTTGGGAGGTTTCTGGAAGAGCTTTAGAAGAGGTTGGGTTAGAATTGTTTGGGTCAGGATTTGTTGTATTAGAAGTGGGTGGATTAGAATTGGTTGAGTCAAGATTGGTTGTATTAGAAGTGGTAGCATTAGAAGTGATTGTATTGGCGTTGTCAGGACATTCTGTTTCCTGGTGACCAATAGTCTTGCATTTTGAACAGTTGAAGCCTTCTATAGAAAGGTATAGTCTGTAAGTGGTATTATCATGAGAGATCATGAAAGAATCGGGAATGGACATATTTTCTAAAGGTGTGATAAATGTTTGCCTTCTAAAACTCAAGACATGGCTATATTCGCTTTCAGGCATTCCTACCCTAAGAAAAGTCATTTTAGAGACGGTGTTTATACCCATTTTACGTAGTTCTTGTTCAATTAACGTGGTTGGAACAGAAGGACCAGCGTTTGATATTATCAGTCTTTGAGCTGGAGTGATAAGTCTTCTTATTTCGACTTGAGTTTCTTTTATATTGACGTATTTGTGGGAATGTAGCAATGAATCAACCATATTTTTAGAGGAAAGATATATACATATTCTATTGTTGGCTATTCTGGAAGCGAAAGATACGTTACGTGGACCAACTATTGAACCGACGGCTATGATGTACTCTTGAACTTTGGTTCCTTCAATACTAGAAAGAACTATGGCTTCGTCTTTTGTTGGCTGTTTAAACGTGTTAGCAACATTGGAATATGAGATGTGAGATAAAGTTTGAGTAGTGTTCATGGTGTTATTCGAAGTCATGTTTGATTAATTTTGGAGACGTTGCAAGGCCGGCCCTGTCGCCGGTTCAAAAACCGGTGTGGATCTTGGCCCAAAACTGGTCCTATTTATATTTTTTGGATATTTTATAGGTTATATTATTATTAATATAAATATAATATGATGTGGTTTTTGGTACTCACGTCAGGTTTGCGAGGTTTACATAGTGTTTCCACTATAACAATGTGGAGGAACTAACAAAATAATTTTAAATTGTGTTTTTATCATTTAAAAACTGATAAATTTCGCAGCGGTTTACAACGTGATGTATATTATTACTGTCAGGACCGTACTCACAAAATTACTTGTTTCACAAACATACCCTGTATTAAATTAATATCATTTATGTGACTTCTCATTCTCATTCCCCATTTTTCGTTTCAGCTATTCCAGAATACAAAAGAAATATGTCCGTTCCTCTGGACATGCCTGAACCTGATGAACAAGTTAAGTTAAAAAAAGTAGCATCCTTTACTTTAAGTAGAACAGATCTAGAAGCGAGAATTACTAAACCAAAATTTGTTCCCGAAAAACTAGATTTTCAACTGTATGAAAAATTTGAAGGTAAGTTGGTTACCATTTTGTGTTTTAGTAAATTTATTTTATAGTAGGAGAGGGAAGTATGTTTTAAGCCATGCTTTTCATAGCATGGCTTTATACGTAAGTCTACCTGACTCTTACAGACCCATTTCATTAATATCATGTATTACAAAAACATTTGAGATAATTATCAAATTAAGAATGGAATTGCATTTTGAAAGTAATTGTTTATTAAAAAAATAAAAATAAAACGCGATAATACCCGAAGGTTGGCTGTATACCATCTAGTTAAATAAAATTAACATGAAGTAAAACTCAAAATTTTTTTTATTAAAAATAAAAGCACTTCTAAGCAAAATTTGTTATTTAAAGTTATTAACATAAATCAATACTTTTTGAGTTATTAAATATCAAAGATTTTATTTTTTCTTAAAAAAAATCCATGTTTTAAAGCTGTTTTTCACGTATTACTCAAAAACTATAACCTTTTGTAAAAAAGCTATTATTGCCAAAATTAAAGATAATAAAAAATTTAATATACTCCCCACTTAAAGAACTAAACTAATGTTATTTGAAAATGAGTTATGGGTAATTGAATGTACATTTTTTTCGACGAGTACTCAAATCTAAATATTCAAGCTTACATAACGGGAAACGATGCATTTTATATAATATACTTGTTGAGCACTTGTCAAAGTACTTCGGAATACCTATCAAATGAGCTCCAGTAGAAGTTAATAGCATCAAAATTAAGCAAGTTATGATGAAAATAAGAGAACCCTTTCGATTTTTTTAGGAAAAAGTCAAAAATAAAACATGCGCCATTTCCAAAAAATTAAAATTTGTAGTAAACCTCACAAGAATTTCTTTAGGTTAACATAGTTAATGATTTCAACAATTTTGACCGGTTTAGAATGCATATTTTTGAAAAAAAAAAGATATAATTTAAGAAAATCAGAATTTTTAAAATTATCGTACTTCTCATTTTCTTTTGATAATAACTCCAAAAATACTTAATATACGTAAAAAGTTATTTATAACTAAATTTTAGTTTTTTCTGTTCCAAATACTTTATCCATTTTACTATTTCCTTAGAGTAAAGAATAACCGATATAGAGACGTTTAATATTTCAATTTTGTTGCGAGAACCATGTAATCGGAGCCTTTTAACCCTTTATTTTTAAAAAAGTAAGATGTCTAAAAGACTAACTTTGACGCATTTTAATAACTCTTGGAATCAACTTTTAACTAGTTTTTAGGTGAACCTTATATCTTAAAAATTAACGGAGTTATTTACAAAAAAAAACAATAACATTTTTGGAAAATTTTTTAAAAGATACATTTTGAAACATTTTTGGTGCATAAATTTTAATGCTATTAACTTGTTCGAGAGCTTATTTGATAGATATTTCTATGAACTTTGACAAATGTTTAATAAGTTTATGTTATAAATTGCACCATTTTCCCAGTATCTAAGCTTGAATACTTAGATTTGGGTACTCGACGAAAGAAATATACATTCAAATACCTATAACTCACTTTTCGTTAACATTGGAAGGTTTGTCTAGTAAGGAGTTTATTTGATTCTTTATTAGCCACAATTTTGATAATAATAATTTTTTTGCAAAAACTTATAGTTTTTGAGTTATTTATGAAAAATCGGTTAAAAACATACATATTTCTCACGAAAAATTAAAATCTTTGCTCTTTAATAACTCAAAAAGTTTTGGTTTATTTTAATAAATTTATATAACAAATCTTGCTTATAATGTGTCCCTCTATCGAATTGTTGGGTTATTTTTAATAAAATAATTTTCACCCTCGAGGAGGGGTGGCATCCACCCCCAGGGTTAAAGCGCAAGTTGGCACCATATCACCTTTGTTCCTTGAGATATCCTCTAACCACTCACCAATTTTCATGCAAATCGATGGAGGTTCAACGAAATCGGAGGTAATAGCTCATATCCACCTTCAGTGACCGCACTATAATTTTGTCTGAATTTTCTAATTATAAATACATCTATACAGATGGGTCAAAAACATGTAATAGTGTAGGTAGCGCTTATTATGATTCTAATATAAAAAGTGGTAATTCTTTTAGACTACCTACATTTACATCTATCTTTACTGCCGAACTTTATGCTATTGAAAGAGCTCTAACTTACGCGGTTGAACAGAACTTTGGAGACACGGTTATACTATCAGATTCTTTATCTGCTCTTGAGGCAATATCACAACCAATAACCAAAAAACAAAACAATGAGCTGTTATGCCATATTAAAAAGACAATCGCTCGATTTAAAAATAATAGCAGTGACTTGGTCTTTATCTGGGTAAAAGGGCATGCCGGAATCAAAGAAAATGAGATGTGGATGACATGGCAAAGAATTCAGCAACTTTAAATGAAATAGTAGTTTTAACAATCTTCAGAGATTACATTCCAGAATTGCATAAAAAATTAAGAAAGAAATGGGAAACTATTTGGCTTAAGTTTGTACAAACTTCGAGGAATCCATACACTTACATATACCCACAACTTCCGCAAAATATCCCACATATATTTGATTATCAAGTTACTCGATTTTATTCCACATCCCTAAGTCGCTTAAGATTAAACCATGGCAATTTTCCTGAACATTTAGCTAAAATAGGAATGCGTATCAACTCTCTCTGTTCATGTGATAACTACTCTACTGTAGATTTAAATCATATAATCTTTAATTGTGAACTTAATAAATACCATACGAAAGCACTAATTGCTAGACTTCAGGAGCAGAATGTAAATTTACTGCTGAATATTTCACACCTACTAAGCTTCAACACCAAAACTATTAATGATATTATCATACAATTTCTTAAAGATTCTAAAATAAAAATTTAATATATTTTTTTTTATGGCATAGAATTGGGTGTCATTTAGCCAGTCACAATTGGGTGTCATTTATGCTTCCTATTCAATTTGTAAAGCTGGATTTTGTCGGAATAAACACGTTCTATCGGTACGTGGGCTAATCTAATCACCCTACCTATTCTTTTCTCAGAAGGGTTTGAACATAATAATGAAAGCCAACTTTCTAGGTAAAATGTTTATTGCTAAGTACCAATAAACTAATAAACTAATTCAACTCCACAAGAAGTTATTCCACATTATATATCCACAAGAAGACCCCAGTGACTATATAGGGATAAATTTACTGAGCACTATACTGAAACTCACAACAAAAATACTTATGGAGAAAATAATGGCGTGCATAAATATATCGGATGAACAACAAGGATTTAGAAGTGGAAGATCATGTAACGATGCAGTTTTTGTGATAAGGCAAATAGCGGAGAAATCATTAGAATATAACAAACCAGCCTTTTTCTGTTTCATAGACCTAGAGAAAGCGTTTGATAGAATCCAATTAAAAGATGTAATACACCTTCTATATGAGAAAAATTTACCACTGGATATCATAAAACTGATAGAAAACATATATGTAAGAAATAAAATAGAGATGAAAGTCAATGGAATAATAACAGAACCCATAGAAACAAACACAGGAATCCGGCAAGGAGATTCACTAAGCCCTCTACTGTTTAACATAATATTGGATGCAATAATAAAACAAGTGAAGAAAAAAAGAGGGTACAAAATGGGCAATAGAGAGATAAAAATACTCTGTTACGCTGATGACACCGTGTTAGTTGCAGAGTGCGAAGACGACCTACAAAGATTATTGCACGAGTTCAACATTAACGCAAAAGAAATGAATATGAAAATATCAGTCCAAAAAACAAAAAGCTTAGTAATTGCCAAAGAACCAATAAGATGCAAATTGGAGTTAGACAATCAAATTATACAACAAGTAATGACTTTCAAATATCTGGGAATTAATCTATCAGCCGACAACAATATCGAAGAAGAGGTAAAAGACCAAATAATTAAAGCCAGTAGAACGGCCGGATGCCTAAACGACACAATTTGGAAAAACAAACACCTAAGATTGGAAACAAAGGCCCGAATATATAAGTCAGTTATTAGGCCAGTTATGACTTACACGGCCGAAACAAGACCAGATACAAGCAAAACACGAAGACATCTGGCAACCAACGAAATGAAGATCTTAAAAAGGATTGCTGGAAAAGGACTACAGGATAGGGTAAGAAGTGAGGAAATCAGACGCATATGTGGAGTAGACAATGTAAATACCTGGGTAAAGAACAGAAAAGAAGAGTGAAATGAACACATAAGCAGGATGTCTGAATCAAGGATAGTAAGAATAGCCAGGGACAAGTCACCGTTAGGCAGGAGAAGTATAGGACGCCCAAGGAAAAGATGGAATGACAACTTAGGGGCAGAATGAAAGGCACCGTTGAAGAAAAACAGGCAGTACTGCCTATATAAAAGAAGAAGAAGAAGAAGAAGAAGAAGAAGTTATTTCCAACGGAATTAGCTTTCTTCTCTCAATGTATGGAGCGCCTAAAAAATTTACGTGCTTAGATAAATTTCGATATGCATGTTTCTTTAAAAATACTCGAAATAAAAAACAAGTGCAATTATCTTGTCTTCCTCCTCAGCGGCTGCTCATCAACATTTTTGTCGGATATATTACCATGTTCAAGGGTTGCTTGGTTATCAGCTAGATCCAAAAGACTGGGGATGGAAATTAGTCGACAGTTCATTAGAACCAATTCAAACTTTACTCCCACCTGCGCCGGAAAAACTGAACACAATATTTTGCAACTGTAAAAAGGGATGTAGCGCTAAATGTGGCTGCAAAAAAATTGGACTGTTTCGTTCGGTAGCATGCACTAATTGTCACAACCGGTCGTGCTCCAATGTCGAATCACCATCAATTGAGGATTCCTTTGATTCCATCGAAGGGCCATGCGATGTGTTATTATTGGGGCAATTTACTTGCACCCAGAATGAACAAGAAGAAGAACAACTAGAAGGTGAAGAAGATGAAGAAGAACAAGGAGAAGAGGAAGCAGAAGTACTAGAAAATTATGAACCAGTTGGATAAATTTCCCTTTTTTTAATTTATACAGCTTTTTATAACTTTTATCATTTTTAACCCTTGCCAATATCAATTATTCAATAGCTTCAAATTAAACAGGGGAAACCCCGTTAAAACAACGCGCTAAGTACTACCTCAAATGTGGTGTGGAAACGTGTGCGCATATTATGACCATAACAACTTTTTGAATCGTTGTATCTCAAAAACGGTGGCTCTTAGGAAAAAAAGTAATAAGATATTTTTTATAGATAATTATCTAGTCTACATTTTTTATTGGAACTAATTTTATGAAAAACTTACCGTTTCGCTGAAAATCGCTAAAAACTATATTTGGTGACTTTTGACCCCGCGTAAATTTTTTAGCTCGGGTCGGATTTATGACAACTTTTTAGATATCATTTATGATGGTATTTTGAACAATCATGCCAATTTTCACCTTGATGGTAATTTTTGTAACCTCGGATGTGTAAGTTGACCGGAGTATTGCTACATTGGCTCTTTTCGCCTTGTAAAATATGTAGTTACATACGACAATTTTTACTGTTTATATTTTTTTGAACTTTGTCATTTCTACATCGAGTTTTTTGATACTATCTCTTTGCTTTAGATTTTAGACTTCCAAGATTTGATGACCTCATCCTTATGTTTCCAACTCTATTCTATAACTTCTAATAACGACTTCTTTATTTTGCAACTGGCAGTTCTTTCAGGACAACAGATTCAGTAAAACACAGGTTAAAAATAAAATAAATATATTCAGAATATTTATATATAGTTCAAAATTAAAAATAACAAAATAAAATATAATTCTACATTCATGCCGTTCCGGAGCGGGCTGCAAAAGAAATAAATCTATATTTATAACTATTATCTCAAATATAATAACAACACAGTATATACAATGGCAATCTCGCTATACGGAATCAATCTTTCTACATAATTACACACTCAGACTCGTCGTCCCCAGTCAAACATCGACCCATCGACACATTAGCCAGCTTTGGGCGAGGTGCCAGCTACCGCTCGCTGCATTTACGGTTCAGGCGGAAAGCCTCCTCATTACAGAGCGCGTCCACCTCGGTAGGTTCCAATTCATTCCATTGCATTTCTGCCGATTCAGTTTTTCCCGGTTCACTCGCGATTCACTCACACCGCGACGAACTGCTTCACGATTCTCCTTGCTCGTCTTAAATACACTCTCGGTAGCCATCCCTCCTAGGTTTCGCTGGAGATATGGTACATAGGGGGTGGCGCGAATACGGAAACGCGTTCGATCTCCTGCTGTTTATCTATCGAACGACGAGCTGCAGGTATCATATCATTACATTCTTATAGTGCCGACTCCACTAATGAAGGTTGCTTATAACCATTGCAAATTCGTCTCTATCTTCTGCTTTTCTGAAAAGCGTTTGTGTGTTTTACGCGTTTGTGTGTTTTACCCGGTCTAGTCGCGAATGTTTCTCAGCCTGGAGAGTTGTCGTCTACCAGAACCCCGTTTTCCTTCGATGTTACCCTTCATTATCAGCTGTAATAACTCATACCTGTCGTTTCTAAGTATGTGCCAAAATATATTGTTTTTCTCTTTTCAATGATGTTCAAAAGTTCTCTGTCTCTTACCATTCTGTGTAACACCATTTCGTTCGTAATATGATCGGTCCACAGCATTTTCAAAATTCTCCTGAAAAACCACATCCCAAAAGCTTCTTGTTTTCTCATTAGGTCAACATTAACAGTTAAAGCTTCGACACCATAAAGAAGAATAGAGTGGACATAACATTTTACCATGCGATATAGGATTTGAAGATTGATTCTTTGGATACTCAAAAATTTACTCATCTTCAAAAAGGCTGCTCTTGATTGCTCTATTCTTGATCGAATTTCTAATTTAGGATTTAGATCTTCTGTAATTCAGACTCTTAAGACTACAATAACGACTCTGAATCTACTTATAGACCAGGGCGGATCTGTTTTGAGGTGTATGTGAGAGATGGCATTCGGATTTTTGCAGATAAAGTTAGGGACAACTTCAATTATTATAAATGACTTATGCTCCTTCTTATATATGCCCGGAACGTTAATAAAAAAATTTAAATATTTAAAAACTTCGAAAAAAAATATCGATTTTTTTCTAATTTCATTGCATATAACTTTAAAACGATTCATTTTGGAACAATGTCGTAGAGAAACAAAATAAAGATAATCGAATTTTGTATAATAAACGACTTGTTTAAAATGTCTTAAATTATTACCCTTTCTGCAAAATAGCAATAAATAGAGAATAAAGGGGCAAAAAAGACTGTTTTTATTCAATGTTTTTTAACCACTTTGGTTGCACTTAGAACCTTCAAAATTTACTTAGAAAATTCATACATCATACTTAAACAGTCCACCAAATTTCATTAAAATCGACCTAATAGATTTTGCATAATAATCTTGCAATATCAATTTTTTTTTAAAGTTCAAATTTTTTTAAATGTTTCTGAACAAAACGTAGACCATTTAGAAGATTGCTACTTTTTACATATAAAGAGGTTCTCTACCTACCTAATACACTTTACAGAATTAAAATCGGATTATTTAAGCGGCCTCAGTACTGTTTTAAAGTTATAAACAATATTTTGGCTTATAAACAAATACAGTTAGGACGTTTGAGTTGGAATAAATTTATTTTCTTGAGAATGGGAGACTCTGGAGATAAATCCCGAAACAGATCGATTTTTATTTTTAAATTATAATTTTTTGGCGTAAATATCATACTAGTGACGTCACCCACCTGGGTGTGATGACGTAATCTAAATATTGGAATTAATGTAACTAAAGAAAATTTTTAATTGAAACCCTGTATAAATAATTATGTTAATGTTTATATTAGTGAACACAAAATTGAATAGCCTTTCGATTGAGCTATCACACGGCACCTATTCTCATTAAAAAAAATTATCGATTACGTCATCACGCCCAGATGGATGACGTCACTAGTACGATATATATATATATATATATATATATATATATATATATATATATATATATATATATACATCCTAATATCAATTTGGCATCGATACATTATGCATTTACCATCGATTTGGCATCGTCTTGCAAAGTGGCATCTGTATATCGATGCCACTTTACACTACCTTAATAACTTTATTCCTGTACTTGCTACCAGAAGTCTAATCAGCTCGGTAGTTAGAGATTTGATTCCTTGATGTTACTTTAATATATCAGCTTTCCTTGTTTACCTCTTACTAAGTTATATAAGTTTATTCCATAAAATGTTTGAGTCCAAAATGATCGTACAGTGAAAATATTATATACATTTAGTTCAGTGTTTTACCGTTTTGTCGCTGCCGTTATATACATGAAAACGTATATCCCACTCTCATTATCAATCATTTTGGCATCAGAAATTTGGCATCACTGTTGAATACAATATTATTCACAACGAAAAATAGACAATTTGAGAATGTATATATTATTTTCATAAAGAAATCAGTCTGGCATCATGTTTTATTGTTTTCACCCAATTTTGAAAAAATGTGAAAACTTTGTATTATCCACGTCCGTCTGTCCGTCTGTCTGTAACCACAACTCCTCCGTCAATATACCAGCTAGAATGACAAATGAGGTATCAAATGAAAGCTGATAATCCAAGGATGGTACTAAAGGTGAGATATTTGACCTTGGCGGTCTGTCCGTCGGTCTTTACGACCGCGAATATAACTCCTCCATCATTATACCAGGTAGAATGACAAATGAGGTGTCAAATGAAAGCATATAATCCAAGGATGGTACTAACGGTGAGATATTTGACCTAGGCTGTCTTTCCGTCGGTCCCTCCGACCGCAAATATAACTCCTCCGTCATTATACCAGGTAGAATGACAAATGAGGTGTCAAAAGAAAGCTTATAATACAAGGATGGTACTAAAGGTGAGATATTTGACTTAGGCGGTCTGTGACTCGGTCCCTCCGACCGCGAATATAACTTATCCGTCATTATACCAGGTAGAATGACAAATGAGGTGTCAAATGAAAGCTGATAATCCTAGGATGGTACTAAAGGTGAGATATTTGACCTAGGCTGTCTTTCCGTCGGTCCCTCCGACCGCGAATATAACTCCTCCGTCATTATACCAGGTAGAATGACAAATGAGGTGTCAAAAGAAAGCTTATAATACAAGGATGGTACTAAAGGTGAGATATTTAACTTAGGCGATCTGTGCGCCGGTCCCTCCGACCGCCAATATAACTCCTCCATCATTATACCAGGTAGAATGACAAATGAGGTGTCAAATGAAAGCTTATATTCCAAGGATGGTAATAAAGGTGAGATATTTGACCTAGGCTGTCTTTCCGACGGTCCGTACGACCGGGAATATAACTCCTCCGTCATTATACCATGTAGAATGAGAAATGAGGTGTCAAATGAAGGCTGATATTCCAAGGATGGTAATAAAGGTGAGATATTTGGCCTAGGCAATCTTTCTGTCGGTCCGTACGACCGCGAATATAACTTCTCCGTCATTATACCAGGTAGAATGACAAATGAGGTGTCAAATGAAAGCTTATATTCCAAGGATGATACTAAAGGTGAGATATTTGACCCAGGCTGTCTTTCCGTCGGTCCGTACGACCGCGCATATAACCCCTCCGTCGTTATACCAGGTAGAATGACAAATGAGGTGTCAAATGAAAGCTGATAATCCAATGATAGTACTTCAGGTGAGCGATTTGACCTAGGCTGTCTTTCCGCCGGTCCGTACGACCGCGACTATAACTTCTGCGTCTTTATACCAAGTCGAATGACAAATGAGGTGTCAAATGAAAGCTGATAATCCAATGATGGTACTACAGGTGAGCGATTTGACCTAAGCTGTCTTTCCGCCGGTCCGTACGACCGCGACTATAACTTCTGCGTCTTTATACCAAGTAGAATGATAAATAAGGTGTCAAATGAAAGCTTATAATCCAAGGATGGTACTAAAAGTGAGATATTTGGCCTAGACAATCTTTCTGTCGATCCGTACGACCGCGAATATAACTTCTCCGTCATTATACCAGGTAGAATGACAAATAAGGTGTCAAATGTAAGCTGGTAATACAAGGATGGTACTAAAGGTGAGATATTTGACCTAGGCGGTCTGTCGGTGGGTCCGTCCGACCGCGAATGTAACTCCTCTATCATTATACCAGCTATAATAATAAATGAGGTGTCAAATGAAAGCTTATAATCCAAGGATGGTACTAAAGGTGAGATATTTGAGCTGGGTACTCTTTCTGTCGGTCCGTACGACCGCCAATATAACTCCTCCGCCATTATACCGGGTAGAATGACAAATGAGGTGTCAAATAAAAGCTTGTGGGTGAAAACCTAGGACTTACGAAGTCCAATTTAAAAATAGGGCATATTAGAGATATGCCTTAGACATCATAGAAGACAATGACACAGAAAAATCAAACAAGCAATATGTCAAAAGGGCCTTAGTTATGTATCTTCGGTCCTGTTGGTCCAATCTTGATGTATAGCACCTCAAATGATAGGATTTGACAAACAGAATACAATGAGAGAAAAATCAAATACAACCTCATGTCAAAAGGGCCTTAGTCGCGTATCTTCGGTCCTATAAGACCAATCGTGACGTACGGGATCTCAAATAATAGGACTTGACAAATAAAATACAATGACACAGAAAAATCAAATACAGCAACAAGTCAAAAGGGCCCTAGTTATGTATATCTAGTCCTATTGGTCCAATTGTGACGTACAGCAGCTCAAATGGTAGGGTTTAATGAACAGAATACAATGACACAGAAAAATCAAATACAGCAATATGTCAAAAGGGCCTTATTTACGTATCTTCGCTCCTATTGGTCCAATCGTGGCGTACAGCACCTAAAATAACTGGATTTGACTAATATAATACAATGACGTATGAAAATCAATTACAGCATCATGTCAAAAGGGCCTTAGTCTTGTATCTACGGTTCTATTGGTTCAATCGTGACGTACAGCGTCTGAAATGATGGGATTTAACTGGCAGAATAAGATGGTGTAGACAAATGAAAATGACGGCATGTAATAACACTTTAAAATTGTAGAAATAAAATGGATTAACACACATGGTATGACATATTAGGTGAGAGTATTTAACAAATAGAATACGATTACATACGTCCAGTTTTTGACAAGCGACTTCTCTACATATGATAAACGCGAAAGGGCCCCAACGTTCACTGCTCGACATAGGCCTCCCGTTCACTGCATATACCCACTGCTTTCTGACGCTGTGACTTGAGAGGATAGGATTTAACGAATAGAACGACAAAGAAGACTAAACAAGGCAGTTCACGGGAAAAACACAACTGTCCGTTTTATACTCTACAGGGAAGCATCAAATATTCAACGTAAGAATATATTAGAGTATAACGGTATGATAAATATTTTTCTTCTTTTTTTCATTTAGTGCATTCCGTACGTTTTTTAAACATAATCAGGAGAAGTTGTTGAATTTCTGAAGTCTATAAAAGAATTTCTTAAAAACCTTTTTTTAATTGTGTTATGGATTATTTTTAAGAATGTGTTTAAAAGGCAGTTCGCAGGCTTATTGTTCAATGGTCTTTTCACTTTCAAGCGCCTGTCTTTTTTGTAGGACTATTAATTGTTACTTGTGATTTCAACCATTCTAGCGGGGCAATGCCTTTTCTATAACTGAAATGAATATTGTTATCCATTTAATTTTTTTCCTCAATTAATTGAATGCCTCCTACTGGTGTTTGGTCTAAGCTTACCGCTTTTCCCCATTTAAGCTAAACTGCTCGTCAAAAGTTAGGGATATAGAAAATTATGCTCATTTTCATAGCTAATTTTTTCGAGAACAGATTAACGGATTCCACTATTTTTTTTTAATATTTTAGATTTTTCTTTAGTATTTACACAGTTGTGCAAAGGTTTACACAAACTTCTTTTTTGTACTTATACCGAGTGGTAGGTATAAGTACAGAAAAGAAGTTTGAGTAAACCTCTTGATAGGTATTAGTTACGTATCTTCACTCCCATTGGTCCCAACGTGTCGTACGGCGGCTCAAATCATTGGAATCAGCCAACAGAATACAATGACTAGGGAGCGGATTTATATGCGATCAATTTTGATGAAATATTCGCATATATATGCGGTAAAAAATTACGAAATATGCGCAAGATATGCACAAAAATTCAAAAAATGCGCATTTCGGGAAACCACAAATTTTCTGTCTTATTTAGTAATCTTATTTATTATTTTTCAAATAAAATCATTTTTTATATATGCAATTTATTCACAGTTTTTACAAAAACTGCTACCAATAGTTACCTATTTAAAATAAAACAACAATATCACTATAAATATATCTTCGATTATAATTCACTACAATGTGTTTTTCCAAATTCTTTACGAGGAAACATATTCTTTGATCAGACAAAATATTTTTATAACTTGAAAAACTCCTTTCAACATCGATAATTGGTGCGTATTTAAAATAACTTGTTAATTTCCGTTAGAAAATCGTAAAACTTTGGCTAAAGATGTAAATTCTCTTAACAATATAGGATTTAAAAAATCACCAGAATTATAGGTAGGTACCTACCCTAATAGCACAAGGACGTCCAATGGACGTCCTTCACGGACTTTAGGGACGTCCATTGGACGTCCGTTTTCGTCCGAGGAACGTCCTTTATACGTCCTATTTTGGTCCAAATGTCGCGCTACCGAACGTCCATTGGACGTCCATCTAATGTCCGAGGGGACATATATTGGATCTTAATCGGACGTAAATTGGACCTTAATCGGACGTCCTAGGGGACGTAAATTGGACCCTAATCGGACGTAAATTGGACCTTAATCGGACGTAAATTGAACCTAAATCGGACGTAAATTGGACCTTAATCGGACGTAAATTGAACCTTAATCGGACGTAAATTGGACTTTAATCGGACGTAAATTGGACCTTAATCGGACGTAAATGGGACCTTAATTGGACGTAAATTGGACCTTAATCGGAGTAAATTGGATCTTAATCGGACGTCTTAGGGGACGTGAATTGGACCTTAACAGGACGTCCAATTTTGGTCCAAATTCCACGTTGCCAAACGCCCAATGGAGGTCCACCTAACGTCCGAAGGGACGTTCGGTGGACGTCAATTGGGCCTTCATAGGACGTCCCAGTTTGGTCCAATGTATTGCTGCCGATCATCCATCTAACGTCCTGGGAGGACGTTCGGTGGACGTCTAGAGACGATATTTATACCTGTGGAGAATGTATTGTGGGAAATAAAAAATATATTTTTTAAGGAACTTATATTACATCTTATATTAATTTACAATTATTGGATATTAGATTATTTACATTAAATTATAATTACATTCCTCCAAGAAATTAACGCACCACCTTAAAAATGGGCCATTTTTGATGTCTCGAATTTCCTAAAGCCATTGTCCCATCTAAGTGATTTTTTTAATAATATTATAGCCTAGGCTATATGGGCTACCTCCATAAGCTTGTCATGCACGGGGAGCTATACTGTAATAATATTATATCACATCGCTGAGGGAACTCTACATTACATATACTTTTCGAATCAAAACTTTTATTCTCTTAATATTATTACTTAAAAAATATATACTACATTCGTCTCGCTAAACTCGAAAAATAACTTATAAACCATAAAAATCTCCAAAAATATAAATGACATAAATGAGAATTGGCACAATTATTATTATGGTTTTAAGTTGATTTTTCGGATTTAACTACAATATTATGCAAAAAATTATGTTATATCGCAGATTTAAAATGGGTTTATCTCGAAAACAGTTATATTAAGTTTAGCGAGATGATTGTAGTACACTTTTTTTAAGTAAAAATATTAAGAGAATAAAAGTAGACTGGTACGCAGTCTGATTTTTGCATAAGAGTTTAATGAAATGGTAACAAATCAATTGGAAGTTCTGTCCGACAAAATACATGGAACGTTTTCGGTAGTCTGATGTTCCAAGTTTTTAACCTGTTCCACAATTAAAACTTCCCTGGTTCCAGTATTCCCGTACATCAAAGTTTGTCCAACTAGACACCGTGAAGCTATTAACAAATTTTCAGCTTGCTGTTAATCAACTTTTTTTATTACGCGGGATCCAGGTCTATAAATGAATACAATAAATAAGTAGGTAGGTACATATTATACACTTATTTATACGAGTACAATTAATAGTAGAGCTGGTTTTTGGGATGTTACAAGCAGCATTTGCATTTCCATAGAGATACTTATGACGGAAATAATAAAATACCGAGACGGACTATTATTATAATAATTTACAATAGGACCCGACGGCCGACGCTATAGGGACAGGTAAAATTTATGACTGAACAATGCACCGAGCATCGATACAAGCAATATGTACCGGTCGAAGGTTATTTTTTATTGTGCCAAATGGACGTATATAGTACCTACCTTTAAAAATCGAATACACAAATTAAAAGATATTTAAGAACCATAAAGATTTGTCAAACTCTATCACCGACTTCATGAAAACAAGTATTACTACATTCTTTGATGGTTTTTGCTGTAAATTTTAAAGGATTGACATGAAATTTGGCATACGCATAGCTAACATGCCAAAGAAAAAAAGTGATATTGTGCCAATGTGTGCTATTGCCCTGGGGTGAGTTTCACTCTTTCTCTGGGGTGAAAAACGTTCAAAATAAGTCCGGACTTCGATAAACTGATTAATATTAAGCAACCTTTATTCCATACTTACAAAGTATGTGTACTTACAAATTAGTATGTGAATTTGGGGGGTGAGTTTCACCCCGAGGAGGGGTGATATACAAAATATAGATAGATACACAAAAGATATACAAAAATGTTTCAAAACATCGAAAAAATGTGGTAAAATGCAAATATACATATCATATTATGATAAAATTGCGATTTTGGCGATTTGCCTTTTTGGATAGAATGATGATGATGTTGATTAGGATAAAACTGCGAAGAATTTTTTTATCGAAATATAGTAAAAAATATGAAAAATATACCAAAAAGCTTGAAAAAATATGTAAGTATGTAAGGAAAAACATAAATAATTAAATAAACTTTTGACAACACAACACAAAAGTTTGAAACACTCACTATTTGGATTGGTTGTCCTGGCTTGTGATTTTCTTCTTTGCAGATGACGCTCACGGATCGATGTCAATGTCCAACGGACGTCCGAGCACGGACGTCCAATGGACGTCCAAAGGACGTTCATATTTATTCAACACGTAAGTACGTCCAACGTCGGACGTCCGAAGGACGTTCATTTATAGTCCATCCGCATTAGGACTAAAACTGGACCTATTTTGTGCACACGTACGCTCAACTTCAAAAAGATGCTCTCAATATTCATCTGTAGTGAGGATACATTGATAAAAATTATATTTTTGCTTATTAGAATTAACCACCAAACTTCTATCATCTTGGTAACGGGAATAATAAAACATTATAAAGTCCACTTTACATCAACAATAATTGAACAAGAAATTGACGACAAGTTATTCAAGGTCAAATTTGGCTTATACAAAACACAATTCTACTTCCAATTTTGCCGTGAATAAACAGAAAATAAAGAAATTTGACAAAATAAAACATATCCAATTGTTCTATTTCATCAAATTCCTTCATTTTCTTTTACAAATCATACATTTTGTACTCGTCAAATTTGGCCTTGAATAACTTAGTCAATTTCTTGTTCAATTTATTGTTGATGTAGAGTGGACATAACGAATAATTTACCGATCAGATTTTCACACTTTACATAAAAACAAAAACATGTATTAGATATTAAACTACATATACAGTTTTGAATTAAATATGATTTATAATCTTTTCCATTTAAACTATTTTATTAACATAATTAAGTTAATATTTTATTAAATAATTTTGCTGTTTAATCCCCTTATTGGTAGAATATGTCCAATATGGACGATTGGAAAAGGTCCGTATTTCGTCCGAGTACGGACGTCCAAAGGACGTTCATATTTATTCCACCCGAAGGACGTCCAACACCGGACGTCCGAAGTACGTACATATTTAGTCCACCCGAAGGACGTCCAACGCCGGACGTCCAAAGGACGTACATATTTAGTCCACCTGAAGGACGTCCAACGCCGGACGTCCAAAGGACGTACATATTTAGTACACCCGAAGTACGTCCAGCGTCGGACGTCCAAAGGACGTCCGTTTATGGTCCATGGACGTTAGGACCAAAAATTGACCTATTTTGGACGTCCAAAGGACGTCGTGTGCTATTAGGGTATTAAATATAACAAAAGTATATAAAATTCGGATTTCCGGGTAAAACATCCTTCGTCATTTTAACATCCTACAATCATTTCATAACGGCGGCGTATTATCCTATAAGTACTTTGTGTAGAGATCGTTTATTTTCTAAGAAAAAATGAAAGGCGGTTAATGAGCTGTCTCTCTTGGTTCTCGAATTAATACAGACCACAGCCTGTGCGTGGAAATATTTTGTCGAATTAAAAAATTTAAATTTTGTTTTGGACTAATGAAATAAAACATTTTAGTAGTTCCAAAATGACACAAAATCTAGGCATCGGATAAAAAAGTTTATTTGAAGAAAGTGTATTTTTTTGTTCTTCTTAATGGCGGTACAGGCTCGTTTTTTTAATATTGTATTTAATTACAGAATAATTTTCAAATATTACCTAATATATTTTTCAAATTGGGCTCTGTACCGCCATTCTTTATTATATTACGGATACGTGTGCCAAATATCTTGAAAAAATATTCAAAATTACAGCCGCAATCTTGGAACGCGTTTTGGCTACCTGTTGATCGCTACTGTATCACATTAAACAATTTTTTAAACAAATTCACAAAAATATTTTTTTCATTACGAACGATTTTTTAGATAAGTTGGGTTATTCTGAGCAAAAAAGGCATCTTGAGATTTTTCTCTAAAATTGATTTTTGTCGAGTTATATGGCCATTTTCGCATTTTTCAGGTTTTAAATCGCGTATAACTCGACAACAATCAATTTTAGAGAAAATTGACAAGAGACCTTTTTTGTTCAGAATGTCCAAAATTATCTAAAAAAAATTGTTCAAAGTGAAAAAATTATTTTTGTGGATTTGTTTAAAAAATTGTTTAAACAATTTTTCGACCACGGCACCTTGTGAATATGTTATAAGGACCTCTTTTTGAGTAAGTTTGTGCAAAAAAATCGAATCGGAATAATTTCACTAACAGGGGCGACGATAAATCCGGGACTATAGCGCTAATTATTAATAATTAAAAATAACAGCTTTGTAATAAAATAATGACAAAAATCTCTTAAGGACCTTGAAGCAAGGGTTTGAAACTTGATCTGCTCACTTTTTAATTTCATAATAATAACTTTTAATCGAGTTATTAAGACTTAAAAATGGCCATTTTCGCATTTTTCAAATTTTTAATCGCATATAACTCGACAACAATCAATTTTAAACAAAAATGGCAAGACACCTTTTTTGCCCAGAATGACACAAGTTATCTAAAAAAAATTGTTCGAAATGAAAAAATTGTTTTTGTGAATTTGTTTCAAAAAAATTTTTTAAACAATTTTTCGACCAATGCACCGCCCGCCACCCTTTGGATATGTTATAAGGACCTCTTTTTGAGTAAGTGTGTGCAAAAAAATCGAATCGGAATAATTTCGCTAGCGGGGGCGACGATACTGCCCGGTCTACTTTTGATGCTGATGGTGATAGAATAGATACTTTTTATATAACAAAAATAAAACTTTTTTTAAACTCTTTAAAAAATTTGTGGCGGGTTTTCCCCGAAAAGTGCGTTATTTTTTGGACATTTTACGTTGAACTAGTCGATTTGGAATTTGACGAATAAGAACCAACTTTTGATTAGCTCCAACTCTGTTTTTATTGTGTGTCCAGACTTCATACATACATCATTTTTTTTACTGTTTTATAAGCTTTATATTTGCTAGGAATAGTTTTTCGATCAAATACTTACTTTTTGATTTATTTGCGAAAAACCATCTAAAAACAAAAGTTACAAGGAATTTAATTAGTTTATCCACTTACGGACTTATTTGGACCTATATTTTTTCACACTCGAGAAGGGGGTGGTACTCATCCCCAGAAAAAAAGCACACACTGGCACTCTGATGTTCATTTCGCGAAATATCGCAGGGTTCGTATTTAAAATTTTTAATTTACTCCTCACCCCTTTCCGTGGGGGTTCGTTTTTGGTATCATTCGATAGACTTTTGAAAAATATTGAACACGCATTTTTTAGTTTTTCGATCTGACGTTCATTTCGCGAAATATTCGCTTTTTTGTGAATCTTTGTGACTCGCCCATCATTTCTTCAGATTTGGGAACACTTAATAATCGGAGGGGGCCAAGTCAGGAGAGTAAGCCGCATGAGAAAGTAATTAGAACCCCAACTCGAATTTTTGCTACTGTCACAACGCTCTTGTGAGTCGATGTATTGTCTTAGGTCTTGAGAACACTTTTTTCTTCTGCTTATGGAGTCGTTTTTCATTCATCACATACCGGAACTCACCACATAAATTTTGAAGACCCTGACATCAAAACTGTATTAAATTATATGTGATCTAAGTAAGTTAATGAAAAGTCAGAACAGATAGAGTAGAACACTTATAAAAAAAATTGTAACAAGCAATTGGACATCGTAAGTTCTAATTTTTCACAAAAAGTGACCGGAAGTTGAACCGGCAGTCGATATTTGAACCCTTCGTGTAACTTTTTGTCAGCTGATATGACGGATGAATTTTGTTCACCTACAGATATGGACGAACAGACAGGCATGAAACCGGAAGTATGTATTTGTTCTGGTCTTTCTTAGTCGTGTTGACCAATAGTTTGTACTATTTCGACGAATTTAAAACAGTACTTTCGGTTGCAACTCTGGAACAGGCAGTCCGAGGTCAAACTTCTCACATGTAATATCATATTTTGGTTATAGGCTTTCATTTGACACCTTATTTGTCATTCTTTCTGTCCTACTAATAGACGAGTTTTGTTTATTGACGGACAGACATGGATAATTCTAGGTTTTCACATTTAATGATAAAAACAATAATTATACAATTCAGTTAACCTGACTATATCATTGTGATAATGACTTCTTATCTAAAAGTGACAACGGCAATAATTGCCGTTGTAATAATTATTATTCCATTCACTCACGATAAAATATCGCAAAACCTCCAGATTTTAAAGAACCGCTTGGATTGACATAAAATTTGGCACACACGTAGCTAAAATGCCAAAGAAAAAAGTGAGATTATGCCGATATGTTCTCTTGTCCTGGATGTGACTTTCACCCCTTCTTGGAGGTGAAAAAACATACGTGCAAAATAAGTCCGGAAGTGGATAAACTGACTAATTCTAATTCTAAGCAAATTTTGTTCTATAAAAGTTTTAGGTCAATACTTTTCGAGGTATGTGCGAGTGAATATGTTTATTTTTCATAGAAAAACACGTTTTGGACGGATTTTTGCAAATAACTCAAAAAGTAAGTATGTACATATTTTATCGAAGAAAATATTCCTAGCAATAATATAGCTTATGAAAAAGAGGTGTCAGTATAAGGTCTGTAGACCCAGTAGAAGCAGGGTTGCAGCTAATGAAAAATAGGTTCTTATTCGTCAAATACCAAATCGAATATTTCAACGTAAAATAACCAAAAAAATAAAGCACTTTTCGGGAAACACTCATCATAACTCTTTTAAAGTGTTTAAAAAAAATTTTTTTTGGTGTTTTTAAAACAGTTTCTAGCGTGAAAAGTAAGCAAGTTACGCTGAAAATAAAATCGTTCCCTTTTTTTTTGGCAAAAGAAAGTCATGAAAATTAATTGTTACCGCTTCACACGTTACTTTAGATAAATGTATTGTTTATACAGGGTGTCTCCGAAAATAGTGCGTTCCTTTAAGGTGTGGATATAATACACAATTTAGAACAAAAAGGTGTTGTAACATTTTTTCCTAAAGTTAACCGTTTCAACAAAAATTACGTTGTTCTCCATAAGAGTAAATTTTTATTTTCATAAATTTATATGACCTGGCAACATGGCGTAGAAGAACCTGTGACTGTGAAATTTAATCTAATGGGACCCCTTGTTTATTTACTAATTGAGTATCAATTTGCATATCAAAATGTATTTTTGTTTTTTGGTCAAACGGCTGAATTTAGAATAAAATGTTATAAGACTTTTTTGCTCTACATTGTGCTTTCTATCTATACCTTTAAGGAACGCACTATTTTCGGGGAAACCCTGTATATGATCTGTAAGTTGCATTGGTTCAAAATGCTTATTTTTGAAAGGGGTTTTGTTGAAAGGCCTCGAACGAATCACTAGTCACGAGTATGTATATGCAAATTTTGAACAGCCATATCTTAACCAATTTTTGTCTTCCAGAAAATCAAAAAATTCCAAATATTTAAAAAAGCAACACCTACATTTTTTACTCTTTAAGATATTTGGTATCACTAATAATTTTTAAGTTATTTTGACAAAAGTCTTTTTTTCAAAATTAAAGATTTAAAAAAATTTACTTTAAAACCAAATTTTTCCACAAATAAGCACTTTGAACTGATGAAACTTACAAACACAAACAATACATAAAGTTACTTGTGAAGTGGTAACGATTAATTCCATTTGGGCTGTTAATTAGAGGGAGTTTTTAGAATATTTTTAACCAAAAAAAAGGAACAACTGTATTTTGAGCGTAACCTGCTTACTCTTGCTGCTGGAAACTTAAAAAAAAATAAAAATAAACGTTTTCTTAAACACTTTAAGAAAGTTGTAATAAGTTTTCCCAGAAAAGTGTTTCATTTTTTTTATTTCACGTTAAAATATTCGATTTGGAATTTGAGATATAAGAGCTTATTTTTCACTATAGTCTGTTTTTAAACAAGAGGAGTCATTCAAATTTTCCGCGCCGTACACCTTGTTTGTAATTGGTACAACCTCAGGCAATTTTACTCATATCAAATTTTGACACTATTGGCATTTCATAGGTTAGTTTATTTATTTTATCAGCAATTTTTGTATTTTCTGCGTTCTTCCTTTTATTTTTAGATTTTTAGTCAAGATTACCGTCAAAGGCCGATATGATCAACCAAAAAAGAAGATTTATCTGATGATATTTCTAGTGACTTTCTTGGGTGTGAATCTGCCATTTAGTTTACCTACTCCTCTTGGTTTTAAAACAAAGCTTAGCAATAACTCTGCTTCTACTGGGTCTACAGACCTGACACATATACAATTTTTTCACTTTTTTATAAGCTATATTTACTATTTGCTAATTTTTTTTCAATAAAGTACCTACTTTTTGAGTTATTTGCGAAAAACCGTATAAAAACGTTTTTTTTTTTTGTTGAAAAATGAACATATTCACTCGCAAATATCTCTAAAAGTATTGACTTAGTGAAAAACGCTATAAAATAGAAGTTGCTTAGAATTAGTCAGTTTATCCAATTCCGGACTTATTTGAACGTATTTGTTTTCATACCCTATAACCGACGAAACTCACCTCCAGATCAAAAGCACATATCGGCACAATATCACTTTTTTTCTTTAACATATTAGCTATAGGTACGTGTCCCAAATTTTATGTCAAACCAAGCGTTTCTTCAAAATTCTGACCAAAAACCCTAAGTAAATTAAACGAAAATATAAAATGAATTTTTCAAACAAATATTTTAAGTCGGTATGAGAAATTTTAATTTAACAGATGAAATCAAATAAACACAATTCAACTCGTAAAATATTTAGACCCTTGCTTGGTAATCCAGCTGAACAGGTAAAGAACCTACCTTTTATGTAGTTTATAATCTGAGAGGATGGAATATTTTACCAAAATATTCCATCCTCTAAGTTTACAATAGACCTTTTCTACCTGTCCTCAAAAGATCGGTATTTTTAACTCGTGGCAACGTCGAAAAGCGGCAAAATGATGGGAAATACACATTTTTATGTGGTGGAAGTCAAAATGGTTATGAAGTGTAAAAATTTTTGTATATAATTTAAATTTTTAAAATTAAAATTTTAGAAAACTGAGAACGATACAGGGCGTTAAAAAATGCGCTCAACAAACATACACGAATTAAAATTCGAAAATGATAGTATTTCTTGGTGATGCCAAATGACTGCAACATGAAAAGATGACATAATGATAGCGGGATGTATATATATATATATATAAATATATATATATAAATATTACCTAACTGCTATATATATATATATATATATATATATATATATATATATATATATATATATCAAAAAATTAGAATTTAAAAATAAAAATCGACTTGTTTCGGGATTTATCTCCAGAGACGCCTATTCTCGAGAAAATGAATTTATGCCAACTCAAACGTCCTCACTGTATTTGTTTATAAGCCAAAAAATTGTTTATAACTTTAAAACAGTGCTAAGGTAGCTTAAATAATCCGATTCTAATTCTGTAAAGTGTATTAGATAGGTAGAGAACTTCTTTATACCTATGTAAAAAAATAGCAAACTTCTAAATTTTCTACTTTTTCTTGAGAAAATTTTTAAAAAATTTGAACTTAAAAAAATGGATTGCAAAATTATTCTGCAAAATCTATCAGGTCGATTTTTTGAAATTTGGTGAACGATTAAAGTATGTTGTAAGAATTTTCTAAGCGAATTATGAAAGTTCTAAATGCAACCAAAGTGGTTGAAAAACATTGATTAATAACAGGCTTATTTTGCCCCCTTATTTTGTATTTATTGCTATTTTGCAGAAAGGGTAATGATTTAAGACATTTTTAACCAGTCGCTTATCATACAAATTCAATTATCTTTATTTTATTTCCCTACGACTTTGTTCCAAAATGAATAGTTTTAAAGTTTTAAGCAAAGAAAGTCGAAAAAATCGATGTTTTTAGAAATTTTTAAATAATTTAATTTTTTTTTATTAATTTTCCGGGCATATTTGAGAATGAGCATAAGTCAATTATTATTATTGAAGTTGTCACCTAACTATATTTGCAAAAACCCGAATGCTCCAATGCTTACATCCAAAAATAGACCTTTTTTCACAGATCCGCCGTGGTCTATTATAATAAACTTAATAACTGAGTCATGGATCACACTGTATTTTATTTTTTATCTACTTCTTCCAAGTTATAAGTTTTATACTTCGAACTACTGATTTTTGCGTCGCATTTTTATCAGTTTATAAGTTTCCGTTGTACATTTTAATTCGCTTTTATATAGGAAATCGATTGTCCTTCGACCCTCTATATTTAATTAACTTAATATCATAAATTATACCTTCTGTCGAACTTTATTAACCTCTCCACGCTGCAAAAATTGATAAATCCTCTACCTTAATAACTATAAGTTATTTATTATTAGAGATCTATAATATTTATAACCAATATTGGTATTAGGCCTGAATCCCGCGTACCAAAAAAAAAGTTTATTATTAGCAAGCTGAAAATTTGTTAATAGCTTAACGGTGTCTAGTCGGACAAACTATTATGTATGGGAACACTGGAACAGGGAAGTTTTAATTGTTGAACGTGATTTTAATTGTAGAACATGTCATCGTGACAAGTTTGTGATTGTGAAAACTAGCAGGTTATTTTTAAGTTTATTCAAAAGCAAACTTTATATAATATATGAAGAAATGTTTGTCCTACAAATAGATTGGACATTTTAATAAGTCCGACACGTAGAACATGTCAAATAACAAGAATTGTATTGGTGGTAAATAAAAGTCTGATTTATGCATGAGAGTTTAATGAAAGGGTAACAAATAAATTGGAAGTTCTGCCCGACAAAATAAATAGGATTTTCTCGTAGCCTGGCGTTCTAAACCTGTAACCAGTTCCACAATTAAAACTTCCCCTGTTCCACTGTTCCCGTACATCAAAGTTTGTTCGATTATACACCGTTAAGTTTTAACAAATTTTTAGCTATAAACTTTTTTTTGGTACGCGGGATCCAGGCCTATGTATCGGTGCTTACAGGTGCAAACATTTTTATAGGCTTTATTAAAATTGCTATTAAAGGTAATCCATTTACGTCACGGGTATGTAAACGTTTGCTTTAATGAGTTTTAATTGTGTTGTA